>NC_134582.1:21610000-21910000 GCF_037038515.1 Microtus pennsylvanicus
GTTCTAGGTCTCAGCACTCAAAATAAATAACTTTAGGATGGAAAGTTACAAACCTCAAAATTAATCTGTAGCCCCTTGTGTTGACAGGTATCTCTCAACATTGTCCACACGTGAGATTTGTAATACGGATGCTTTCAACTGATGGTGGCTACTGTGCATCCCATCATGGCCTGGCTTTCGGCTACTGGAGACAAGAGTGTTCTGGTCCCACAGTGACCATATGGGTCCCATATCAGAGTGCCCGCCACACTGAGGAAGAAGGGAGTTACATATAAGGCTTGGTGGTCAGACCCTGCATCCTAGATGTTTACCCCCTGTCCTCTATTTCCTAGAGGAAGTCAGAGGAAGTATTTCCAGGGCAAGAAATGATACAAGCAACAGAGGAGTTCATCGGTAGAGTGGACAGTGTTTGGACAAGGCCTGTGATGCAAAATTAAATCTATTTGCCCTGCATTGCCTTGTAACTGCCAACTGGGCTTCAAATAGCTGGAATCAGCACAGTGTTCTTGAATCTGTGTCTACGGGCGTGCAGCTGCTTCTGGACCTGGGTCAGGAGAGAAAGAATCTGCCTGGGCTGTTGAACAAGTTTATTGTGCCACCACTGGTACAGTCTAATCAAGGTCATACTATCCACAGATGGAGGGGCTTGCTTGTTCTTTCTTTCCCAGCAACCTTGCCTTTTGAGTGATATAGAGCTCGTGCATTGGATGTTACCAATTGTTTTAATGACAAATATTGTAGGTTTTATGTCCCTGGTGCTGAATCTTTGAACTCAAGGCCAACAGGCTCTAGGCTAGGACGGATGGATGGATGGGCTCTTAACATTGCCCTCTGGCCTTCATCCAAAAGCCAGCCTCTCCAAGGCCACCTGAGTAATTCCCTCCTCTCCTTTTCAGGCCTTGATTTCTGCACCTCCCCTATCTGTTGACAGAACTTGAAACAAGAGACAATCTTTCTTCAGCAAGCTGTGACAATTTCGTAGCTTCACGGATTCCAGGTGATGGCCTTGGCTTGTCTTTGCAAATGAGGGTCCTCATGAGTGACAGATGGCTCCACGCACTGGACATTTTATCTAAGTGGAAGCATGTCCTGTAACTGTTTGACCGCACTGTTTTGCAGGCAATGCCTTGGGATGGCACTGCCCCTGGGTGGAGCATTTCTGACAGATGAGAGTCACTAGCAAAGGCCTAGTTCCTCCCTCCCTTCTGCTGAATGATTGAGTCTGCATGTTGGCTTTGAGCTCCAAGAGTCCCTGGCCTTCTCAATAAACATAGCAACGGAGGCTATCTGCTCTTCTTCCCAGCAAGCCGAAATTTGGCAATATTAGCATATGGATTTTTTTTTAAAAAAGTATACTTTGTCATCACAAACAATGTCAGATATTTTTTTTTCCCGGAGAGCTGTCCATTCCCACTCCTTTCCACGTCAAAGTTGTCAGACCCATAATTTATTCATACTTTTGACCTCCAGGGAGGACAATATCCGAAGGGTCAGGGAGCGTTATTGGATGTCAGGAGGCAAATTCACTGCCCCAGCTCCCTTTACAATGTTACATTTAATCAGGCTCACATGAATGTGGCCGAGGCCTCCCTGCTGTAATTACCCCTGAAGGGTTCCCCCTCCTCATTAGTGATTATGCAATATTTATACATTTCCCAAAGTCCTCGACATGGAAGACGGCCGGAGCTTGCTGGGTTTTCTCTGTAAGCAGGTAGAAGTCCTGTCTTTTGTTTCTTTGTTTGAATCTCCATCATGACCTCCCCTGAGTAGCAGCACTGTCAAGATGGGGGTGAAAGATCCAGGAAGCATCCAACTGTGGATTGGTTCATGTCGCCTGCGTGGGTGCTTTCACGGCCACTCACACGTGGGTTATTCTTCAAAGGCTCATAATAAAGCTCCTTTACTCCGAATGTCAAGGCACAGGCAAACTCGAAGTATAACGATTTTTTGAGAACTGTGTGGAGAGGTCTTAGGGGGCTGGAGGAACAATTAATCAATGCTAAATAATAACAATAGTTGCTCTGACTCGTGGGCAGAATAAATCCTTCATTTCTGACCTCCATCAGGCATAGCTCAGATGCATACAGCCAAGCTTGGATGCTCATTAGAATTCTTACCAAGTGTGTCCGGCATATTTTCCAATGTGTTCTATTTTTACAGTCATTTTTAGACAGCCTGGATAGAATTCTGGAAAATCCTCCTATGTGGTGATTGTGTTTTCTTCCCATTTTCTATGGCTGCCCAGGTCTTGATTCATTCAGACAAGGAACAAGAGTCCGATCCGGGCTTTAGAATCAGGCAGACCCGTGCCTGCGTACTGGCCCTTCCCTTTGGTAACCTTAATTACATCATATAACCTCTTAAAGCCTTAATTTCCTCTTTCACAAAATAGGAAGAAGAATTGTGACTCCTCCTAGGGCTGTTGAGAAGACGTGATTCTGAATATATCTGAGACAAAGACCATTTGCTCTTCCGAGCCGCTGCGAGACAGAGCCAGTGATGAGGAGCGAATGCTTGATGAGGTCTCCTGGGCTGAGATCAGGGCTTGGGTCCCTGTGTTCAGGGCAGAGGCTTCCCCAGAAAGGACAGGAGAGACACTGACAACTGGGGTTGGGGAGGGGGCAGGGATAGAAGAAAAAAAGTCAAGCAAAATGAGGAGTGGGTGGGCAAAGCCTCCTTCCTAGAGTCCTTCCTTTAAAATTTCCCATGGTCTGAAATACTGAAGAGTGTTTCGTGTACCCAGACCCTTTATGAATCCCAACGAAGAGCCCTGGATCCCAGAGATGGCAGGAGGCAAAGATTTGGGCTTTAAAACGTGGTAACTGGTAATAGAGAAAAGCCATTGGCAGTGCCATGGCCCCTCAGTTAGTGTTTCAAACAGTGCAGTTTCTATGGTGTAGAGTAGACATCTTAGCCCGTATGAGATGCACAGGAGTCTGATTCCCATCAAACCAGGACTGCAGGAGCACTGTGCCCTTGGGGAGGAACTGACAGTTCAGAGGTGTTGGTGTTTCCTGAGAGAGGGACCACTGAGAGACAGACCCCGCAGAGATTCCTCATATCCTCTTATCATGCCATGACTTGGGCAGTCTTATGTATCTTGTACGTGCATTAGTGTAAGTCTTGGCATTAAGTTTACTTTTTAAATTAAAATGTACCCGATATTGCTTCTAGCAGCCTGAGGATGGGAGAGCTGCTCCCCTTTGATGTTTTGTATCTAGTGGGCACAGCAAAAGGCTTTCCTTCCTACCTCCATCTTTACAAAGCTCTTCCCTCTGCTCCAAAGATCTGAACCTCACCTGACACTCCGGGACTGACTCAGGTGATATTCCTGATATTAAAAGCCGTGGCCAAAGGGCCATTATTGGTTCCACATGCCCACTGCAGCTGGAGATGCCCCCTTTTGTGGCATATGACATTTTCCTCAAGGAACAATGACAACAGAGTAGACCTGTGGTGATCGCAAAGGATGTGCCTCCGCCCTTCACAGGTGCCTACCTCACAATTCCCATTCAGCACCATGGATGATAACTTCTGGGCCACCACAAAATACTGTTCAAAAAATATCCTGGCTTCCTTTTCTCTTCCCTTCCCTGTCCAAACACTTGTTTTCCATTGGAAATCGTTTTTCCAAAGCAACGACATTTTCTCCCTGTACTTGAACTACTGTAATAACCAGCACCGTCGACAGAGTTTCCTGTAGTGGCAAGAACCATGCCAGTTGCGGCGTCCAAGTGCTGCAGTTGTTGGGGACTACCTACAAGTGGCTAGAGCAACTGAAGTTCTGACTTTATAATATTACCTAATTTTGATTCCTTAACTTGTAACTACCATCCCCACATCTTAGGCACAGACAATGGCAAGCAGAAGGTCCTACATCTGGGTGAGATGTATCACTCTTGGCTACACAGCCTGTTTCTGTAGACATAACCTTAGTGGTCACAGGACTGAACATACACAGCTCACCAGAGTTCCAACTTACCTCACAGAGAGGAAAGGAGGCAGAAATCTTGACGTGCCAAAAGTAAGGCTTTTGTTTGTTTGTTTAGTTTTTTTTGTTCTCAGTTCCATTCCTTTGGGTGAACACATTCTAAATTTTCTGAAGCCCCCAACAATCTTAGGAGAGATAGTGTTTTTTAAAGAATGTGTGGGTAAGTAATATTGGAAGAAGAAATAGGTGGGGTCTTTGTGAAACTAAGCAACAGTTTCCAGACACTTTGAATTCTAAAAACTGGTGGCAATTGGGGTGAGGACATCAGGAGATCGGGAAGAATTCATTCAGTAGACATACACCAAAGTAGATGCTCTAAGTCTCTTCTCCCTTACAGCACAAAATTCTGGAAGCTTTTTTGAGAGACAACGGGGGATATTATCCACGTTGTCTGGTTTTATGGTTTGCATTGTGTCCCCTCAAGAGATCTATAGAAATCCTAAGCCTCAGCATTTTGAGATACAGTTTACTTGGCTGTCATCCCAAAGACAATTAGTTTGGATGAAGTCTTCCTGGCAGAGGATGCCCTGTGGTGCTGTGCCCCCAAAGGAGATCGTCCAAAACTCCTTACTTTCTACTGAAGACTTGGTGTCTAACGCAATATAGATGCTCAGGGTTTGCTAGGATGAGGAATTAGTAAGTCAAGGCAGAGAGTTTCCTGAGATCCCTCTGCTCCATGGGGATCGCTAGGCCATTAAAAGCTTCCAGGGAAGGACTCACATTTTTCTCAAACGATGCAAGCCACTGGCAAGGTTTCCATGCTCCTAAACATAACCTCTCACCCATGCCTCTAAACAGCCCTAGCGAAAATCACTGGGACTCATGCACGTATAAACACACACACACACACACACACACACACACACACACACACACACCAAACATACAAGTTAAAGGAGGACTAGCTGGAGAGAGGAAGGAAACCAGAAGGACTGAGAAGAGGACAATAACAGGTAATGGGGGAATACGACCAAAACATATCTTATATGTACATAAGTATGTAAAAGAAAGAATAGTGAATCAGGGCTGTGAATGGAGCTGGTGAATGGAGGGCTGAATCCAGGCTCTGTTGCCTATGTGCGCCCAGTGTTTATTGTGGGCCCGTATTCGTGAAGTACCTGAGCATTCTCTTTTTTTCTTTTTCTTTTCTTCTTTTTTATTTGTTTGCTTGCTTGATTGTTTTTGGAGACAGAGTTCCACTGTCTTGGAACTTACTCTGTAGACCAGGGTGGCTTTGAAATCACAGAGACCCAACTACCTCTGCCTTCTGAATGCTGGGATAAAAGGCGCATGTGCCATCAATGCTCAGCTGAGCTCTTTATCCATATTGTTTTTATCCTTTGCATTTCATATGGATGAGGGAGAAATCAAAAGAGACCAAGTTGGGCTGGGACCACTGGGATCTGCTCCTGACTTAAGGGCCCCGAGTCTCCATTTTCCATTTGCTGGCTGGTAGGACAAACAAGTCAAAGCATGTTTTAAGGGTGATGGCATACTTATTGCTCTAAAGACGGCATGGAATATGGGGAGACTTGGTATTTCTGGTTGCTACTGCCTAGAGAAAGTCTAAGCTAATGAGTTGGAGTTGAAAATAACCTAATCAAATGCCAGGCAGGCAACAACTCCACCGAGAACAGTAATCCCTCAACAAAACAAACAAGCAGCAAAATCCATCTCCTCTTAACAGGATGGTCCTCGACCCATCCTCACCTTCTGTCCCCTTTCAAACAAAACAGATGAAAAATCTTCCATGTGACACCAGACTTGACTGGGATGTTTTTGATCAAATTTGAGCAGGTCTGCCTAGCGTAGTTTTACTGTTCACCCTTGTCAAGGTCTCCAACTTGACCAATCATTATTTCCTTGGTTGAGCATCTCAGGGGAGAGGGATGGTGCTTGGGATTCCTTCACCAAGAAACAAGGCTGGCAAAGGAGATGATTACTCCAGGCTGCCCTCAGCCTCCTACAGCCCCCACAGAAACGGTAACTTTAGTTTAACCCGGACACCAGACTGCAAAGCTGCTCATTTGTCCTCTCCTCCCCATGGCCTCCTGCTCCTGAGCCCTGGCACTCTGTGGATGTGAAGCAAGCAACTCCCTTTCTTGAGTTCATCCTCACTGAGAATAAAACAGGCTCTATGAGAAAGAGCTGTTGCCTTCCTCTGCCTCCAAAGGAATATTTATGGATCCAATTTCTACAATTTACATCTTTCACTTAATATTCTAGTTTTCTTTCCCCAAGGCTTGCAGTACTATTCATGTCAGAAGGGATGTCTTATTTCCCAAATGTCTTTTGCGTTATTAGTTTCATTTATTATTTTTATGCTTTCTATTGAGTCTACATACATATTATTTCCCTCGGATAACCTGAGCAGCCTACAATGAGCTGGTGGCTAGCATCTTTCAGCACTGGTTGTGTGTGGAAAACTCAGCCCCATTAACTCATCTGCCATCCCTAAAATGTCCGTGGAGATGCTGTCAAGCTTTCAACTTTGATTCTTGTCTGTTCCGGACAGTGGAGGACTTAAAAGGGCAAAGCTGAAGTTCTGCTTTCTCAGAGAGCTGCAGGGCCCTTCTGTCACTTCCGTTTGGAGCCGAGAAGCATGGCAGCATAAAGACAGCAGCAGGTATAAATGTACACAGTTGTGTCTGGCAGTGCTGTTCAGAACATCCAAGTCATGGGATCAACCCAGGTTGTCCATAAACAGAGGGACAGATAAAGAAAATACAATAAATGTGATACACATGTACACATACATTTCATTCATCCATGAAGGAGGATGACATTACATTACTTTCAGGAAAGTGGATTCAGCTAGAGATTATCAAATTAAGTGTATTAAATCATACTTGGAAAGGCAAATAGGTTTTTTTCATCTACAAATCCTAGGTTTTGTATGTCATATATATGTATATATACACATGTATGCCTACAGATACATATATACATACACATATGTATACATAGACACATGTATGTTACATGAAAGTAGAAGCAAAGGTGTCTAGAAGCAGAAAGAGGATGATGGGTGGTGGGAAGGGAGAAAGGGGGGAGGGGAGTGAGGTATTGGGATTGAATGTGGTCAAAGTACATCATATACTGGGATGAAGCTGCTGTCATGAAATCACAATGAAGAGATGCAAACGAAAATAAATTGTAGCTGTTTTAAGGTAGAACAGAAATCCGTTTTCAATTGGCCCTTTAAATCCAGGAAAGGTACAAAAGAAGTGAAACCCCAGAGTATCCGTGGATGCTACAAAACCAAGAGGACGGTTTGCAAGGTCACACTTTACAGTGACAGTCATTGGATGTGCCCTGTCACTTCTGAATAGGCACAAGTCTCAAAGCTCCTTTCTGTGCTTGCATTGGCCAGACAAACTGATCCATCGTGGGAGCAAATCAACCCTCACTTTGGGTTGAAAGGCACTGTGTTTTGAAGGGATTTTGATTTGGGGCAAGAAGATTGTGGAGGGCACGTGTTGTGGTGACTGGGAATGGAGCTACTTGTTTGGCCCTTGGGCAGTCCTGGGTGCATCATGTGACTCTATCAGCAGTTGCTGGGCTGTGAGCTCTTGCCTCTGTCCAGTCCCCTGACTCACCCTGTGTCTTGTGTTAAGGAGCTACCCAGCCTGCATCTATATCACCCCTCCATCTCTCCTGCTTTTTAAAGAGCAATAAGCTGTTGGTAAAGGTGGCACATTGAGCCTGAGTGGGCAGGGTACTCCTGAGTTGGGAACATATGTGCACCGTATGCTTCGTTGCTAGACCTCCTGCTACTTGGCTTGTGGGGTGACAAAGTATTGAGGAAGCCATGTATGAAGTCCAACTTGCAACGGACACCCTGGCTCATCTGAGGTGATTCCGTCTCATATTCATCTTGGAGTTGGCTCAGTTCCATGGCCCACAACACTCCAAAGGCTACTGATGCTAACATACCCCAGAAGATTTAGATCATATGACTGAATCTGTATCTTGCAGACACTTCGTGCTTAGTAAGGTTTACAAAGTCCTTGAGAAAAAGTTCTTAAATACAAACGGACAGCCCCTGTCTTCCACTTCCACACTGTGGTCCATCATTGAAGGAAGTCAGGACAGGAACTCAAACAGGGCAAGAACTGGGAGACAGGAACGGATAGGGAGGCCATGGAGGGGTGCTGCTTACTGGCTTGCTCGGTCTGCTTTCTTAGAGAGCCCAGGACCATCAAGGGTGGTTCATGGGTGGCAGCACCTACAAGGGCTAGGCCCTCCCCCATTAATCACTAATTAAGAAAATTTCCTACATCCAGATCTTGTGGAAGCATTTTCTTCCTTTTTCTTTTTTTTTAATTGTTTTTATTGAGCTCTACATTTTTCTCTGCTCCCCTCCCTGCTTCTCCTCTCCCCACTTGAACCCTCCCCCAAGGTTCCAATGCTCTCAATTTACTCAGGAGATCTGTCGTTTTCCACTTTCTACTTCCCATGTAGATTAGATTTATGTAAGTCTCTGCCTAAGTTCTCTGGGATTGTGGTTTATAGGCTGGCTTTCTTTGGGAAAGCTTTCTTTTCTTAATGGAGGTTCCCCCTTTTCAGATAACTGTAGCTTGTGTGAGGTTGACATAAAACTATCCAGCACACACCACATGCTTTCTCATTCAGCCTTTTTAAAAGGCTTAGTCAAAAAGGACGGATTTTCTGTTTTATATGTCATCTTTTCAGAGAAGATTCTTGGAAATTAATTATTTTTCTATTATGAAAATGAAAATAACGAAAACCTGCCTGTTATTTGGGGGTGGTTTAACTGAATACCCAACTTGGGCCAGACACATTAACAGATCAGAATTGCTAGCAATTGGGCCAACACCCTATGTTCATTTCCCGAGTAATAGTAAATTAGTAATAACTGAAAGGAGGAGGTGGATTTTTTAAAGTATACATTTGCTTGAAAAAATTCTATGCATGACTTTTTAAGCTCCTTGTAGACCTAGGTTTCTGTTGAAGCATAGCAGTATGTTTGCATGTCTATTTCCTCACCCTCAATGAATAAGTAAGTCTCTGAAACTCACGTCCTGTCATGTTATTATCACTCGGTCTGCTGTGGGGTCTTGCAGTCATTTTTTCAATTAAAAAATGCCCAGTGCTCTATTAACCTTTTGCCTGCCACTCCATCCTTCACAGCACCATTGCCCGAGACGGCTAGCCACTTATTAGAAAAGGGCAGATGGTGCTGTGAGCCGCCCCAAGTCCTCTGCAGATGGACTCTTTATAGTCTTTTCATTAAAAAATATGAGACGGTTTGTCATACTCACAGACACTTGAACTTCCTGAAACAGCTTTGTTCTGAGAGATGAGATGTAACTCCCAACACACAACATCCTCCAGCCAACTGAGAAATTCTCTCTCTTGGGCAGGGCTTCCTGTGGGAAGAGGAACTCTAGGCTGAGTGTATGTGCTCGGCTCTCTTACATGATGTCACACCTTAGAGGAAGCTTTCTGGCATGGACAGTCAGTCACGCTACCAATGTTCACGTCAACTCAGAAGATGGCAAATTTAGGATGTCCGAAACCCAGCCCCATGGTTAACTTTGTAGTACTAAGTGAGAACCAATGGCTTGGCTTTGACTTTCCAGAACACTTAAGAATTCCTTTTATTTTCCATTCCAAAGTAAACACAAGGGAGAAGTACCAAGGGCAAGTCTTTGGAAATCTGTCTTGTGACAGTGATTTGGGTATAGGGCTAGGTTGGGCTAAACTCTCTATCAAGCTGCACCTGATAGAGATCTATGGAGCCTTCTTTTCCTTCCAGTCAACTATAGGTGGGGCCTGATCCAGTAAAAGAATGAAAGGTCCTAGTTTTCCTGTTCTGTGTCTCCCTTGCCTTTCCACCCTGTGAGTCTCAGGGCCCTCCTAACCCCTCCCCATTAGGTTTCCCAGGGCCCTCCTAGCCCCTCCCTACTTACGAGTCCCTCCTAACCCCTTCCTACCCACGAGTTCCAGGGGCCTCTTAACCCCTCCCCGTGTAAAAGTCCCAGGTCTTTTATAATGCCTCTCCACCTGAATCCTAGGACCCTTGTAATTCCTCCCTCCATACCCCTCCCCACCTGAGTCCCAGGACCACTGAGTGCTGTGAAGTGATTTTTTTCACTCACATCTGATTGGACGCAGCTGCTGGGCTATTCATTCAGCTTTTCCAAACTCTGCTCTTTCCTGGTGGAAGAGACAACACTACCAGGCCATTCACTCCCATGTGTCAGATGTTGTAGGATGCAGTTTGGTGCAGCGGTTGATAGGATATCATACTGCTTAAGTTCTGGTTCTGTGGAATACCACTAGCTCTACACACTTGGAAACGTTATCTGATGTTTGAGGTGAGTTTCTCATCTGTTAAGTTGGATATAACAGAATTCACTTCATAAAGAAGGAGGTTAGGGAGAATGGCAGAGGACAAGAGAGAGTAGCAGCGTTTGAATATGATTTGGAAATCTATTATACAATGTCATAATGAAAGTCATGTATAATGAATATATGCTAATTAAAAGACCTCATCTCATGAAGTTGCTGAATAAACTTAATGAGATTATTGTGGAAATGCTCAGTCTGTTCCTATCATGTACTTACACTCAGTAGAGAGCAGCTCCTATCAGTTTTTGTTGCTATGATCATCTATCTGCCTATTTAACACTTTGACACTCCCTCAAAGTAGATCTTGAATGATTTGTTAACAATGGAGCTGCAGTTTGGTGGGAAAGCTGTGGCGCTATGGCGCTCACACGCACATCTCTGGCTTTCGCAGTGCACTCTGCACCGTCTATTCTCTTTCCTTCCCACTCCTGCCTAGATGCTCAGCCGATGGCGAGTGAGTCTCAGTTCCTGAAGCACACACTTCACTTCCTCCATGTTTGATCTTCCTTCATCTCTACTCCATTCCAAATTGCTCAATATGCGAATTATCCCGTCCTTCTCAGCTTGCAGCCATTGCACTATAGTTTTGTAAAAATGTTTGTTTATTCATTCATTCATTTCTTTGCTTGTTGTTTTAAGATGGAATTTCATTACACAGCCCAGGTACTATGTAGTCCAGCCTGGCTTTGAACACATAATATTCCTGCCTCAGCCTGAGTGCTATGATTGCATGTATGTGTTCCCACGCCAAGCTATTTCATCATATTATCTCCTTGTATAGTCCATCTCTGCTTCTCCATTTGCTTAGCATCAATGAAAAAAATTCCCTAATTTTTATATCCACATAAATTTTAATATCCATACTCATTAGCGTCCTGCCCAGTGACATGATAGGATGAACTCTTACCAGGTCACAAGGGCTAATTGTTCCAGTTTCAGGAAAAGTTTAAGACAGTTGACATCACACTGATAGTTTCAAATCAGTTGTTGTAGAAATATTTGCCCTCTGCACATCCCCAAATCCCAGAAATAAGAACACAACTTCTGCTTCAGGAGAGTACATTGTGATATATAACACAACATTGCAAGCCCCACATTCCCAGCCAATTTCTTCTCCCCTTTGAAACCAAAGTTCTTGAGAAGGAGATACACTTCTCCATCTCCCTGCCCACTTCCACCCAAAACAAAATGAAAAAATATATACTTATTTCCACTCTTCACCAAGGTCAGCAGTGGTCTCAGTCCATCTGAGCTCAGTCACTGGCCTTATCTTCTTCTGCATAAACATGCTTCTGGCTGCTGCCACCTTCTGCCTCTCTGGTCACTCACTGTCACTTCTCTGGATTCTGAGGTCCAGTCCTTGCGCTGCTTTAGATTCCCATAGCAGATGCTATCTGTGCTTCATTGCCTCGTCCCTGTCACACTGAGATCCAGCTGTCTACTGAGATAACTAAACACACCCTCTATATTGACTTCTCTGTATTCTGTCTGTCTGTCTGTCTGTCTGTGCCCTCTTTTTCACTCTGCTTCTCGGCATTACCCCTAGCTAAGCTGCCTGCAGCAGGTCTTATGTTTCAGATGCTTTGGGGAGGAGATAGGTGACAGAGCAGAATACTTGAGTTGAACTTTTAAAGTTAGACTTGTCACATCGGATTCTAGACCTGTGCCATGTAAAGACACCACATCTTATTATCCCAGAACAATGTCACATACACAGCCATAGACAAATGTCATCTAAGGAGCAACACACTCATGAACCTAATCTATTGCCTTCTGCATCTGTTCTTGCTTCTCTGAATGAGTATGGACAGACACACACTAGCATAAGCCATTCCTGGTCCAAGCTGGAAGCCTTCAAATTTCTGTCTTCTACTTTAGCTACCCAATCAAATTGTTCAAGTCATCTAACTTTAAAATGGCTCTCAAGTCAGCCCTTTGCTTTTAGGATAAACTGATAAAAATTCACGAAAGAACTTTTTTTTTCCTGCAAAGAAACCATTCAAGCTCCTTTGTAAGCTTTCCTTTTACACACGCACACACACACGCACACACACACTGGCCTGGTGGGGTCTTGGGCACAGACACTCTGAAAACATTGAGAAAGTGCTCTTCCTCTGTAAGCACTGGCACCGTGACTACACGAAAGAAAAATTTCTTTTCTCGGGAAGCAGCTACTGTGTCATAAGGCAAAATCTCCAGAATCATGATTCAGTTAGATAAAATTTGTTTTAAAATGCCAACCAATTAAAGAAATGGTAATTAAATATGACAACATCTGTAGCCCAGCAAATGAGCTTTGTTCCCTTAGTTTTTGACTCTGGACCCAGTTTATCACATTTGGGGTCCTTTGAGGCGGGCAACAAGTAGATGCTTGCTTCTGACGTTCCAGAGCCTCTGGTCTCAGAGCACTTCTCTGTCTTCATGACTGCGCAATAGAAAATGTCCCCCAATGAAAACATTACCAGGGAAGAATGACACACGTACCTCCTGAGACAACCATATTCCTTCTTCCAAGAATTTGAGAGACATTCAGAAATATTTTTCTGCTACCCAGATTGGCTCTAATGTAAAACTGTTGGCGGATGTAAATTGCCTTGGTTTTTGAAGCAATGGCTCTGAGTAGCATCAGTAAAGCTAGTTAGTCTGTGCTGGGTGTGGCAGTCCACACTCGGGAAAACAGTACCCTGCAAGGGGAAGCAGAAGGAGTCTGGTAGGGGCCCGCACGATGAGATCCTGTCTTTAGAAAAGGGATTCATGTGAAGAAAGATGCGGGGGGTGGGAATGCAAGTGAAACCGCTATTCTGGGCTGTGATGAGTTTAGTCGTTTGACACCGGAAACTGCCCCAATGTACAGCCTCTCACATCCATATCCTTCTACATCTAGGAACCAGTTCCCACGACACATTTCTACAGACAGACTCTCTGGTCCTGAGATTATTCACATGTTGAGGGTCTTTAATGCATGTTGACAAACGATTCTCAGAAAAGTGTGTCTCAATCTTTAATCCTGCTTAGTCTATGTCTGGTCCTTAAACTCTTGCAGTTTCTAGATGAACACACCTTCCACAGCATTCCTGTTTAATACATGGATTCACTTATAACAAGAGAAATGCAAATTAAAATTATCCTAAAGTTTTACCTTCCCTTCACCCATGGCTTAAATTCCAGGCATTTGATAAAGTACTGGTGCGAGTATATAGAGAAACAAGCACCCTCGTACGTGGGGTAAATTGGGAGGCAGCTTGGCAACAGTTTTCTGATGAAGAATGTACTGCTAGTCCCAGTGACTCCACTTTTTGGTGGCTATGTTTTAATTACTGCAGAATTTATTTTTATTTTCTGCATGAAGCCAGGACACAGCTTTTCTTTGTATCCAATGGCAATTAAGCCCCTCTAAACTCTCTGTTGACTAGGTCTTATGTGCCCAGTTACTGTCATAGAGCGTGCGATTCTTATTCTCAAGCCTGTTTCTAGACTTGGTGTTTTATGCTTCCATTTATCTGCCTGTCTAGACCTCAGCAGACCAGACCAACACACACTAAGAAACCTCGATGAGTTCAGAACCTTGGGTTTCCACCTAACCTCTGTCAGGACTCTGGGCGGGAACTGAAGTTCCCTTCTTGCATCCGTATCTCTTGCTTTATTGTGTGATCGCTTATGGACACTGCCGTTGTGTCTGAAGATCACATCATTTGTCTCTCATCTCCAAGCCCCTTGCATCAAAGCAGAGTCTTCCATTTTCCACACTTCTCCCTCGTGCCTAACATCAGCAAGAACGCATGGTATCAGCAACCAGTTCTGGAATGAAGGAAGAATCTGTTAAACTCCAGCTTGGCTGTTCCAACAGCGCTTTTGTATTCTCTTTGAAAAGCCCTGTCTGCTTTCACCCTTTTAGGTTATTTGCCACCAAGGTGAAGGTAATAATCCGGATGTCAAAAGACAGCATGAAAATTAAAGTAAAAGATACTCCTAAGCATTCCTGGTGCAGGTTTGCTATGTAGAAATACTTCGGTAAAAAGCTTCATTTGTGCATTCATTTACTCGCTCATTCAAGATTCATTTTAATCAGGTATATATAAAAGCTGTCATTGGCTCATTCTTCCATGATCATGAATGTACCTATGCAGAGCTAGCTTCTTCTATAGTGGCTTCTTGAGCTGGAGATTAGGTTTTCCTCCTAATGGGTTCCAGATGGCTTAGAGCAAGATAGAATCCAAAACTTCCTTAACTGGGAGTTTGGATGATGTTGCGGTGTGTGCAGTGAGAACAACCAGATGAAGAACACTGAGCTTAGAAAGTCCAGGGCTCTGGTACGTGTATGCGTATTCCCCCTCTCTCCCTCTTTCTCTCTCTGCGTATATATGCATGGGTGTCGGGACTAATTGAGTCCTGGCCTTCAGCTGCTCTTCCCTGCTAGAACCTTCTAATTGAAGTTACTAGAAGCTATGCCTAGCTTAGAGGATCAGAGGATGGGATTTTCACCTGTTGGCCATTGACTGCAGTGTATTTAAGCCTCCATGGTGCTATTAAAGATGGGCTTTTGGTACCAGGTCTGTGTGTCGGTCTGTCTCTGCGTGTGTATTCTCAACCTCCAGCCCCTTGCCTGAAGCTCGCGAACTGGGTTCTAGTGCTTAGAGCACAGAAGGGGGCCGCGATGCGTGGCACATGGGTGCCTAAGTTCACTTGTGTATATGTGTACATATATGTATATATTCATGTGTGTGTATTCTTTCCTTGTTTATTTCCAGAAGTAACCACAGAATGCATACTCTGGAGATCGAGAGAAAGAGAGTGTAGGGTGTGGCCCGGTAAGTGGTCCATGTCATCATCTCTCGCCATCCCACTGTCTTCTCCTACTTTCCTCTTCTCTCTTCCACACTTTCTTTCTCCAGAAGATTCAGAGTTGTTACCTCTCCCGGAGACTATTGTATCTGTCAGCTTCCAGAGATGGGAAGATGAGTCAAATTTCCCTTCTTTCTCCATAAGCATGGTGGACTCTATTAGCATAATAGGGGTAGAAGATACAACAGGGTAAGGAGTGTGAACGTGAGAATGGAGAGCTAGCTAGGGGAGAGCCTGCTCCCACATCAGACTTTCTCTGCCATTCTGCTCGGGGTCACCCCTTGATTCTATATGACTGTGTATCTGCATGTCCACTTTTTCTCTAGATAGTCACTTCTCCAAGGGAAAGCATTGATCATTTTCTATCTACAGGTATCTGGAATGTCATGGACACTCAGCAAACACTTGCTGTATATACATAAAAAAAATGAATGGATGCCATATGTGTTCTGTTGGCCAAGACGAGTTGAGTCTTCTACAATACTATATGTTCATATCGCTCAGCTCTTGTAGGAAATGGGTAAGAGTATGCTGAAGCCCTAAATATGTCTTGGGTATCAGCACAGGTGTAACTGGCTTCTCTTTCTTCTCTGAAACAGCTACATGGAGCATTTCATCCTGGCTTCTAGTACTCATGAAGAAGTTGTAGGTCTGTGATGGAGTATCCTCATTCCTGTTCCCTAGATGAAGAAACTTCCTTATCATGCTATTTATAGTACTTCAAAAATGGGGGGGGGGGGTATTTCAGGGTAAGTTCAATGGGGAGTAAGCCAAAGGAGATCGAGCCATGCTTCTTCTAGCCATGTGACTCTGTGCCACAATGTCACTGTTATTTAAGTTACCTTTAAAAGGAAGCAGAGACCCATTCCAAAGAATTCAAATATGTGGGATGTTAATAACAGTGTTGAGCATGCAGCTGATACTTGACGAAATTATCAGTAAACAACACCAAGTTGTGTGTCCATAGCTATGCTGGAGCAGATGAAAAAAAGGAGGGTAGCAGCTGAGGCCAATCCCTGGACTTCACCCTTCTCATTCTGGAAATCCCATCATTTTAAGAATGAGACCTTGCATAGGGCTGTCCAGACACTGAGGAAGTGGGGGTAATTCGATGCGCATGCTTCTTTTGCAAGTCGATAATCACAGCACGAACAAGTTCTCAACTCGATCAGTGAGTGAGAGAGCTTTGTGCCTTGTGTCTTTGGGATCTGAACGAGGTTCTGGCGATAGAATGATTTTCATATTGATTACACAGTGTACATTGATTAAACTCCTACTGTCTGCCAGGGGATCCGAAGAAGAATCACATATAAATCTGATCCCCCGAGGAGTGCCCAACCTACTTAAGCAAAGAACTCAAGAAAAGTTAAGTCTTGATCCAAGAATTGAGGGCTAGTTCAGCAGGTCCAGCATGGGGTTGTTTGTGAAACTTACCTTGTGAGCCACAATGACAAGAAGGGAAGAGAGAAGTCAGGTCTTTGAGCTGATAAGAGAAGGTGCCACAAAGCTGCTCAGGATGGAACCTGGACCCAAAGAAGAACAGGATCCTGGAAGAGTAGAGAAAAAAAGAATTTGTGTATTAGAACCAGAGTAGGCTTGCCTGGATAGAAATTTACGCAGTAGGGGAGAGGTGTGGTTTCACAGACCTAGCTCTGAATGCCAAGACAAGAAGGCTGGAGCAGATTCTAAACCACACGAAGCTTTTTAGCAGAGAAGTAACACCAGACACATTTCTAGAATCTTCCACTTCAGTCCTTTCTGTGGATATGAGATCACACTAAAATGCTAGCTGGACCTCAGTGGAGACTTCGGGTACTTTGCCTAGGCCCAAGTCAGGTTTTCTTCAGGTTGATTTCTTCAGATCTTTAGTGACAGAGTCTCTGGTCACAATAGGAGGTGGAAAACAAAGACCACATTAACATTTCTCATAAAGTTACTATCAGATCTCTGGGGCAGGGCTTGTTTCCTGACCACAGGGTTAGGACCGATCTAGAGATCAGAGTTCCCTCTGAGAGGGCAGGGTCCTCAATGTGGATACAGAAAGCTGGTGTGAGCCAAAGTATTTGCCTTGAAGGGCATTTGACGTAGTCTGTCAGAATAGATGCTATTTCCTCCAGTATTCATCTTTGAAATGGTTGACAGGCATTCAAATATGAAATAGTTCTTCAAGGCGTCATGAAAAGTTGCCTTTAACCTCTCCAAAGTGATAGACTGATGTTTGTCCGTGAACATCAGTGGGCTGGGCAGAGCTGACAAATGGCCACGGAGACTTTGATTGATAGACTCTTACCTAGTGAGTCAAATGGCAGAGGGGCGGAGTAATTGATGGAGTGAGCAGTCAACACAGACATAGCCATTTTAGCCCCGGCTTAGAAAAAAGCTCCCTTCGACCCCTTCAGGACCCATGTTGAGCCAGGCCTGGGGACTATCCAAAGAGCTAAATAAGAAAGATAGGGGATAGCAACCCAATCTGGCAATCCACAGACCAGACAAGATTAACCTTCAACTTCAAGGGAATTGACAAAAAGAGCAGAAGGAACCCTTAAATTTTCTTTCACATTCTGTCTCCCCCACTGATGAGTTGAAAAAAAAATATCTCTTCTGCAAAATATGTGGGCTCATAACGAACTCAGACTCAAGGAGAGTTTCTGCCATTTGATGAATCATCCCCTTTATTTAAAGTGACGAAAGAGAGAAAATGTTTTTCGAAGTGATATCATTTATCTCATGATAATCAATAAAAACGTCATGACCTAATATATTAAAGAAAACATTTAAGTTCAAACAGAGCAAAAAATGCAAGAGTCTTAGAAATATAGCAAGGCCGTGAGGAGAGTAAAGGGGCCTTCTCATTTGTTTAGGCAAAGTGTGTTTAGCCACCTTAACTTCCCTTACTCTCTTTCTTCCAAGATAGCCGAGGGCTACTGACGCACAAGGCTGTCTGAATTACACCCTGTTGCCTATCACTGACCTTCATCGCCGCCAACTGTGCAGCCTCCAGTTCTTACTTGTCCCAGGAAGGCAGTCCTGCAGGTTTGACTTCCTGGATTCCTAGGCCGGCGGACAAGGGGACCCTAGGCTCTAGCAGCTTCATCTTTCTTTTCCACTGCTCTGCGAGGGAAATATTGTTTACTCACGAGCTCCCATTTTGCTTGACAAGAGAGGAGGTGTAAAGGACGAGGCTCCCCTTCCGTTCTTCCACCTGCGCACCCCACTAGTGTGTGGGAGAGGCAGCCTCGTAGTCTGCCGGAGAATCGCTTTTGAGTACTTTTCCATTTCCCACACTTTCTGACCCAGTTTAGCAGGCATTGTCCCACATAGAGTGAGCGTGCATGGGTCCGCCTTTCCAAGAAGAGCGTTGAAACATTGAGAGGGAAATCTGGCATCCTTGTGGGCAGAGGAGCAGAGCTACCCTGCATTCTTTTAGAAATAGCAAGTCTTCAAGGGAGGTACAGCAGAGGAGCTAGTAGCTTTCTTTGTGACCTGAGAAGTTTGAAGCCTGACTTCCGCGAAGCATCTTACTTTCTAAGATGTCTGAGTGCCTGTCCCAGCTTTGTTCAGTGCATACTGGGTAAACAGTTCTCACTTTCTCTCCACCCCTTCATCCCTGTCTTTTTATTACCCCTTCTCTCTTTCTCCCTCCTTTATTTCTTTTCCTTTGTACTGTGTTCCCTTCTTTCTCTGTCTCTATCTCTCTCTGTCTCTTTCTATCTCTGACTCTCTGTCTCTGTATCTCTCTGTCTCTGCCTCTCTGTCTCTCTCTGTTTCTGTATCTCTGTTATTCTCCTTCCTCCCCCACCCCTATTCTGGTCCCTGAGCATCACCTCAGCATCTTCTCAGAAGAGACAAGCCTTCTGAAGGGCCACATTGCATCAGTACACCCCAATGAGATATAAGGCCCAGGATGGGCCTTGTTTGCCCACTAGAAAGTAAATTACACAAAAGAAGGAATTAGTAACAGTTTTCCCAGAACACAGTTCTCCAGACACAGTGGTAATTGCAAGGTATCTGTTAAATGCATGAATAAATGCCTCAGTACGCTCATATTGTGTTCGTTGCCAGGAGAAGCCAGACACACTTTAGAAAGAGTAATTAATATCTTCAAAGTCTTCCAGTGAAACGGTTGTAAATTCTGAGATCTAATTCAGGTCTGTGTGACTCCAGAGTCATGACCACACAGGAGAGCGCTCAGAGAGAACCTCAGAGATGAGCTGAGACTCCAGGTTTCCACTAGTTCCCATCTTGCCAACTCGACACCGAAAGCATTAGAACAAGTGGCTCATGCCCTCCCTCTTTAACGTGTGCCGCTCTCAACTACAGACCAGGCATTAGTTTAGCTTTATGATTGGATCACGGGAGATCTTGTAACTAACTAACTTACTCACCCATTTGATGTTGGAAATGCCTTGGAAATCAGGGAAAGCATCTTCAAAACAAATGTCATGTTGTCACTTTGGCTTCACCCTCTCACCCTTTTTCAGGTGAACTCTGTGTATTTTTGGCTTGAAGACAAGACTCCATACATTTTTACAAGGGATATTTTCATGGAAAACTCTGGAAGGGTTGTAGGAAAATTGGTCCCTCTTGGACTCTGTGCTGGCTGCATGGAGCTTCCTGCCTGCTTCGGCCAATAGCCAAAGGAGTTGGAACATTTGGATACTGTCTTTGTTAGGGTTTCTATTGCGGTGAAGAGACACCATAATTGTGGCAACTCTTAACAAAAGAAAGCATTTAATTGGGGCTGGCTTACGGTTCAGAGGATTAGTCCTTTTTCATCATGGTGGGAAGTATGGTGGCAGGCAGACATGATGCTAGAGAGTTCTACCTCTGGCAGCAGGAAGAGACTGAGCCAGAGGGCCTGACTTGAGCTTCTGACCACAGCTACTTCAACAAGGCCACATGTCCCAATCCTTTTGGATAAAACCACTCCCTATGAGCCTATAGGGGCCATTTTCATTCAAACCACCACAGATTCCTAGGTCAGTCCTGGGAGTCTGAGGGATTTATTTCTTTTCTCAGCTCCCTTTCTTGTCCTTCTTTTCTCCTTGCTCTTCTTCCTTTATTTTTCTTTGCCTTCTCCTTTTCTCCTTCTTTTTCTCTTTTATTTCTTCCTCCTATTTTTCAAGCCGGGGTTTCCTTAAACTGAGCAGCTGGCTGTGGTACCGTAAGGATGGTTGAGTGTGGGAGACTGTGGGAGAAGACTGCCTTTTTCCTTTTCTAAGCTACAGCCTCTGGCTGTTCGCTCTGTAGGAGGATCACGAAGAATCTGTTGGCCTAGAACACAGGATCTCTGTCAGTTTGTCACCTCCGAAATGGGGGTTGGATTATTCATCACTCTGCTGGGCTGAACACAACAAAGATAGGGTCTAATCACCAAGAGCTTGAAATGGTGATGGAGACACCATGGCACAGATGCAATCAAGAGGTATGCAAGGTACCATGGAATATGCAAAATTAGAATACCAGAGGGCATTTGCTCAGTGTTTTGAAGGTTCTTGAATATATGTTCTGCTCAGGAAGTTCCCTAAACACATTTGGCAAATGAGGGATCCCCTTTTGACTTCTTTCAGGTGTTGTCAAGTCATCGCTGACTGGATCCTTCCATTATTTTTGGGTCTCAAGGATCATGTCATGCATTGACGTAGGACATTAAGATGCCTGAATTATGTTACCATAAAATGAAAAGTGTTTTTAATTGCCAAGAGAATCAGCAATGCCTGCCTGACCTTGTTTGTAGACCAACACAAATAGTTCCAACCCTTCTAACCATTCATAGACTGTACCCACTGCAATGGAAATCTCCACTGCTTTCTGAAGTTTAATGTGGATAACGGAGTATGAGTAGATATACGGCAAAGAAATTGGCAAATTCTCAAAAGGCTTTGGGGATAAACAGCAGGAAGGTTGTGTTAGACATTCCAGAAAAAGACTCATGCCACCGACTTGGGAAATCTGGGAACAGAATTCCTTGTCTTCTGTTTCCCAGTTTTGGGTTGACAAATAAAATTCTCTGCCAGAGGATGAGAACGAGGGAAGAGAGTGAGGGCAGGGTGTTCACCCTCATTACCACCTCCTCCTCTCTTGGGTCACGGTCACTCTTTGTAGCACTAAGTCTAACAAAGAGCACACCTTTTATGGGGCAGCCTTTTGTTTTTTTTAACACAATAACAGCTGCTGCCCTCTCTGAGCTTTGAAGCCTGCTTTCTTGTTAACTATTTAGTCCTAAGAGCAGATTCCCTTTCTACCGCACTAACCCAGGCTTACTCATCATCTTTTGATGGTTTCCTTTAATCTTGTTCCGATTTGGAAAATGTGTCTTTGTCTCTATACCTGGATGGAGGGTGTCACCTCGGACCTGACCAGGCTGTTCCTGACACACACCTCTGCCTATCATGATGCTGCATGGATCTATAAAGTCAAAGAGATTCGTGCAGAATGAATGGCTTAGCATCACCATGTCTTAGTTCACCCTTACGAAAACCTAGGACAGAGGTGGAAGGGGCTGCAGGTGGCCAAGTTCCCCAGTTAATCAGTTCAGGGTGGCAGTTTTGATCTTACTAATTTCAGACCCTAAGGAAGGAAGGAATAACTCCCCTCTGGCTTGGGCTTCTCTCAGAGGCAGGGCCTTGCTTAGCGCAGGCCTCAGAGCTTTGGCTCCACCTGTTGCCGCCCCCCCCACTGTGCTTCAGAGTCGAAAATGCTGTGCCCAGTCAGCAGCAGCCTTCTCTCCCCTCTAATGAAGCATGTTCTGTGGGGACCTGGGGGTTCCATTTCGATTTTCAGGGCCTACAAATGAATAACACGCCACAGCACATTGTTTGCCAGAAATTACCGGGAGCTCTGCTCTTCTACGTGCATTCTGCCTTATACAGAAAGAGGCGGCGGCGGCAGCAATCAATGGGTTTTCCATGGTCCCTGACCATCTCCTAGCTCTTATTTTACTGGTTTGATTTTGCTTACACAGTCCCAGCTGTGATTATCAATATACGCATTGAAGCTACTCCCGGTGCTGGCTATAGCAACAATAATAAGATGGCGGGGGGGGGGGTAGAGAGGGTAATCCACCTGCCTCCAGCAAGGCTGTAATCATTGGGTTAAAGGGGATAGGTGAGAAAGCTGAAAGGAAAAAAGAGAAAGGGAGGAAAGGAGGGAGGGAGGGACAGAGAGAGAGAGAGAGAGAGAGAGAGAGAGAGAGAGAGAGAGAGAGAGAGAGAGAGAACACTCCAGGAGTAGGGACTGGAGGAGAGACAATAGAAACAAACTGGCCAGCTTGAGAACAGTCAGGCAGCCACGGCAGCCACGGCAGCCACGGCAGCCACATGCTCGTCTCTCTGTGTCGGCACACTCAGCGCATCCACCTGTCTGTGAAGGCAGAAGCCCGTTCACAGATTGAATACATCATTCCAGCTGTTCCCTGTCACCCCTTAAATCCTTTAAAGACAGACAGATAAAAACCAGCTAGTCGCAGGATAAATTAACATGCTCAGGCAATTATAGAGGCTTTTATGATAATTCAAGTACAAGAGGCTTAAACACTGGGTCTGGAAGAAGGGGAATGAACTTCGGGATCCCTGACTTTTTTTTTTTCCCTTGCCTTAAATTAAAAAAGGAAATGTTTTCCAAGTGAAGTTAGGATAAGGTAGACATTATATTACCAACTCACTTGTAGTTCCTAAGTTGTTCTGAAATGTCATTTCAAATCTATCAAATGCATTTTTTTACATATTTAAATTGTGTATGCCTTCTTGTCAACTCCTCTTCTAATGCCTCAAAGCATTTGGTTTATTAATATCTTAACTATAGACACTGTTGGCCACTAGACAGTCTTTGGATTTGAATGACCCTGAAGAACTGATGACTTGAATCCTATGAGATTTCAATCAGTTACTTCATTAATATCAATATAAGTTGCAGAGTCCTAATAGTGAAGAAGAAGAAGAAATAGAACAGAGTAGAAGGGAGTAGAAAATGAATTGCTGAGCCGCTGCTGCTCTATGTATAGTAGTTAGAAAATGGGATTCAGCCCAAATGTCCGTCAGCTGACGATCGGCAATGACATGGTGGTTCATTTGCACAATGGAAATTCAACTGCTAAGAAAAATAAAATTCATGGATAAATGGCTGGAACTGGAAACTATCATTCTGAGTGAGGCGACCCAGACCCAGCAAGACAAATGGCATGTGGTTGTTGTCCTTTATGGACCTTATCTTCACATTGAAACTTACATGTTTTCTGATCAGAGAGGTCAGAGAATTAGTAAAGGGTCATGGGAAAGAGACTTTCAAGGGAGGAAAAATATAATACAGCAGTATAAAGGGTTAAAGGGGAATAATGAGGTAGGAAGCATTAAGTGGAATGGGGGTACAGGAGGGTGAGGGAAGGACACTCTAATACTACAGACCCTTGGAAAAGGTAACATGGAAACCCGCTACCACAGAACCTTCTTAAAACACATGCACACACATGCTCACGCACACAAAGAATTTAAACAGAGTGACCCTATATTAGGGCAACAATGCCACAGGCTAACAAATACCACCCCCCCCCGCCCCGGCGTGACAACCATGCTCCAGTGTAGGGGCACACAAATTGGAGTCACTGGATTTTTAATAAATTGAGGACACAAAGTTGGGTGCATAGGGGAGGGGATATTTGAAAGGACAGGGCAGAGCTGGAAGGGGTTAATATAATCTTAATACCCTCTATTATTGTTACTTTCACAATGAAAATATACCAATACACATACATAATATGCATATGTGTAATATGTACAAATATATACATTGTATATATAGAATATATAAGATCATGACAGCAGCTATTATCTTTCTTATGTGTCAAGCATTTGATTAAGTAGGGTCTGATTGTATCTTACTCTAAATGGAAGAAACGAGTACTTTTGTTATTTCTATTTTACAGATGAGTAATTGGGATAAATTTGTGGTAGATCATATATGTGTATATATTCATATATTCAATGCTCTTCTCCACCCTATTGATGCCTGACTATCTTGGCCGTATAACTAGTTTAGTACAATAAATAAAATAGAGTGATGTAATGCACTTCCTGTGGGAAACTCTGAGTCACTGAAGATTTTGTGTTTATCTTTTAACTCTGTTCAGGGTCAGTGTGGCTCCGATAAGGACTCATTCCTTAACCTAGGTGCCAGAACGAGAAGCTGGAATGAGAAATGAAAGTTTTGTTCATCTGATAGCGCTACTGAGTTTTAGGTCAGTACTTTCACAATCTTGAAAATTAGCTCAGCGATTTGTTACCACATCACTATTTTCCCTCAGCTGATGGTCACACACCCAAAAGGCCAAGTTAGCCTAAATAACCTATTTATTAAATGGACAAACCAGCCATTTCTGGGATACCTGAAAGTGTCCCTTGACCTACCTTTGTTTATTCTGTTCTGCGCCTCTTTACTTACTCTCATAAATTTGGGTATCCAAGCAACAACCATGTAGCTTATAGGTCCAGAGTTTCATATATATATATATATGTATATATATGTATGTATGAATATAGATATTCTTTTGAGCAATGAGAAAGTTCACAATCTACCATTGGCGAATTGGAAGCTAATAAAGATGGCAGGGCCAAGAACATACATCAGTTGTAGAGAGTTTACTTAACGTGAGTGTAGTCCAAATTTCAATTTCCAACCCTTAATAAGAGAGAAAGGAAGAAAGACAGCTGTGTAATTTACTTCAAGTTCAAAAGGCCTGAGGATCTGGGATCCTGATAATACCGGTCTCATTACTGAGAACCAGAAGCCTTAGGTCAAAGGGCAGGAGAAGGGGAAAGTCTAGCTAAAGAAGTAAGAACATTTCCCCTTTTCTGCCTCTGTTTTATCCGGTATTTAAAGCATTGCACCCACCCTCAGCGAAGATGGCAAAGCTTCACTGAGTTGGTGATTCACAAGCCAACTGCACGTGGAAACACCCTCCTCCCAGACCCGGACAGAGATGGTTTCTCCAGCTCGGTAGGCATTCTCTAACCCAGCCAAGCGGGCACAGAGAACTAACCACCACTGCACAGATAGCAGCACATGGATTTTAGCAGAATCTTCACGAACCCAGCATCTTAGCACATGGCTATCCTGGTTTCGCTCCATTAGTTTAGAGATTCTGGGCGTTGGCTTAGGCTATCAAGTCTCAAGCCTGAAACAATTCAGAGAAATGGGAATCTCTTCTTTCTGTGAGATGTACAAAGTTGATAAGGAGAAGCAGTAAAGACTCGGAGTAGGCTCACCACTGGCTGATACTTTTACACAGAACCTCTATAAGACTCATGGAATATCAAGGAAGGGGGACAGAAAAATTCCAAGAGCCAGAGAACCAGGATGTCTGCTTCAAGATAGTGTCTTCTATACAGGACAGGGAGCTGCACCCATGAAATCACAAAAATAAGGTAACTTAAACAAGACCCAAACACTGACGACATGCCAGTCTGGACAGAGAAAATCTCCCAAGGCCCCATGCCTAAATGAAGAGCTACAGACAATTAATGGGGACTGAGACCAGAAAAATCAGTCTCTCCGGGGATAGGCCTTTGAGTTTATCCAATCTGAACACTCAGACCTAAGCACACATAGGAGCAACACTAAGTGGACTCAGCAGGGCGCATTTATAGGTGCATATGTACATATGCATATGTATATAGGCATATATAATTACAGAAGAAGAGGTCATAGATTTTAGAGGGAGTGGGGATATGGGAGGAGTTTGAGATGAGAGAAGTGAAATGATATAAATTTATATTCATGTATAAAATTCTAAAAATCCTCTAAAATCAAAAATATAACTGGAATGGAAGAAATGAAAGAATTTTCATCTTTGGGATTATATATGAAATTGATCAGAACACAGACATAACCCATTGGTAGTAGGTAATGTATCTCTGAAATAAGTCATTCTGTGTTTAGTCACTGTCCAATGAGAAGGTAGACATGAAAAGATGTTGTCAAAAATGTAATAGCTAGATCTTCTCCAGTTCTACCTTTTCTTGATATATTATCTGGCCATATCTTAGCCCCAGCTACTCATCCCTTCCTTTCAAGGCCACCCTTCATAATATACATGTGCGTATGTACACACACGTGCACGCACACACACACACATACACACAGGAGGGCTTTTTTATGTATTATAACCAATCTAGAAATATGTTTGGTATTAATTGCCTTTAAATGTGAGAGACAACTGTAGTCAGAATTGTGACATCGCAAGGATGGAAGACCTTGGTAGCCTCTTAGTCAAACCCTGTCAGTTTACAAATGATGGAATGGATGCTGCCTGGCTTGCGTCTGCTTGCTTTACTCACACACCTCAGACGCAAACTCCAAGCCCCACTCTCCAGAGCTCTTTTCAGCCTGCACCTCTACACGACTAGGTTAAAAATGATGGGTTTTCTTCCAAGATGCTAATGATTTGGAGAAAGATGTGGCAGATGTACAGCCATGAGCATCTCATTGCACGGCACTGAATTGCTTACTTTAAAATGGCTAGTTTGATATTAGGTGAATTTTACAGCAATGGAAAATTCTTAGAAAAAGAATACAACGAGAATCAATTAGATAAGAGCCCATCACTGTGTGTAAGAATAAGGCCACTTGAACAGCCCTAACCCCTAAGGCCAATGTTATTAATTCAATCCCCCATATCATGGTGGTCTGCCGTGCAATGCTGGGTAAATAGGTTCCATGTATTGGCTTTCATCTCCTTGGTTTTAAGACCAGCACTGCTGTTTCCACGGTACTATAATGTCGGGGAATTATATTTAAGCCGTCATTAACTCCTCCAGTCCGCATTGATCTTTTCCGTCTCTGAAACTCTGGCACTTATAGCCTGCACTCGATCATTTAGAAATTAATTAGGTTCCATCTTGTGCTGTTCTTTAATTGTTTGATGTAGGATAATCTTGCCTTGCAAAAGATTGTAAGCACTTTGAAGTTGCAGACTCTGTCTTGTGTTCACTTATTAATGCATTCAGGTATTCATTTATGCATGCATATGATAAATTCCTTTTACCACACAGTACATGTTAAGTGCTGGGGGACACAAAAATAGAGAAGATGGCCTGATGACAAGATGTATGTATGGGGGGGGGGACAGTATGCTTCCACTGCAGCAATGTCTAACACCATCGGACATTCTCAAATGTCCTTTCATGTCCAGAAGCCCATCCTCCTCCCTGGGTTCAGCTTACACATTGGTGGAAAACTGCCATTTCCCCATAGTTGTGTTGGAGGTCACTGAGATGCTCAAGGTCAGCATCCAGCTGTAGTGGGCATCATGAGAAGAGGGCAGGGGCATTTGTAAGAGCAGGGAGTAAGGTGGTGAGGAAACACCCAGATTGACCGGGGGTACTAAAGGGAGCAGTGGGCATTCCCTGCTGTCTGTGAGGATCAGCGGTGACTGTGCACCGCAGTACTGTGACACTTGATATGGATTTTTTTGGGGGGTCAGGAATCTAAGGAACCAACTCTTCTCCCCCCAACTCCCTGTCATGTATAAAGTATTGTAGAAGGCCACCTAGCAAGGTAGAGGGCTCCCCATGGGAATCAATAGTGATAGGCTATGAATTGTGATGAAAAACATTCAACAATCCTTCCCAGTACAGACCCTGAAGGGAAAGACTCAAGTGCTTGCTGGGCAGGAAACATGAGAGAGAAAAGGCCAGTGCCGAGAAAGGGCTGGCAAGCATTCCCGAATGGCCTGGTCAGGAAGATGAGTCATGTTCCCTTCGGCCCAGGCTGCAGGGAGAGCTTGACCCTTGGCCTCCTTGGTCCCTTAGCAGGGAGAGCTTCAGGAGAAACAGACTTCATCACCCAGCAAGCCCCGCTTGTTAATGCCTGTATTTTTCCTCTTCAGGTTATTTCCCATATCCTTTTTCTCTATATCAGGGCTATGAAGTGAAGAGTTTTTCCACTAAGGGACAGTTTTCAGGGAGGTACAGCTCCTGCAGCAGCAGATATATGTATGATGATATCCCCACTCCCCAGAAGTTTAGTTAAAGAGCAACCATGCATTTCACAGTTCCTCACTGTGGTTTCTTCAGCTCCCACAGTTTCCTGGCTCTACAGTGCTTTGGGAGGAGAGATCAATGGGTCTAGTGGAAATCTTATTCACCCTCCATGTACTTTCTTTGCTGCCACAGCCTCCCAGCTCTAAGGAGAATTCAGGAGTTAGCTGTAGTGGGAAGTGGGTGTGAGAAGAGTTACTCTCAGCATGAACCAGAAGGGTCTTCTCTCCTCTCTGCCAGCCCTCCACCGAATAATATGCCACAATGTGTCATTTTATACCAGCAGCATGTCAAAGCTCAATGGGCCACAGAGGTAGCTGGCAGGTGAGAGATGGGGAAACAATCTAAGAGCAGACATGGAAGCTTGCTTCGGACTCTCCAATAGCCAGGATTTTGTGCTTTAAATATTACTTATTCTATCACCATGACACAGGGAGACACACTTGTCTGTTCATTGTTTGCTCTCCCCCAGAAGATGGTAAACTTTTTGAGAGAAAAAGGATGAATGAATGAATGAATGAATGAATGAATGAATGAGATAATAGCAGGGAGAGATGTAGGCTTCAGAACGGCTCATTCCATGTTGAACAAAACAGAAATTATTTTATATTTACATGTATTCACCTGACAGTGCAATGCTTGCCAAAAAGAACACAGCACTGTCTATACACAACTATAAACCATTAAGACCATTAGTAGTTCAGTCTATCTTAGTCTGATTCGTAAGGACGTTGTAAATTTAGATGAATGGTTTCTGCATTCAAACTGACTGAAGTCGCTTTGTGTTTTGATCTTCTATAGATGTTGCTTCTATAGATCTTGCACAAGAACTCTTCATGATCAGAAAGAAACTCCGGCTGTCAATAATTTAAAGGAGAATCCTTGGAGGTGGCTCTGGCCTGCTGAAGTGTAGCTCGGGAAACGTCAAGGCACTACTTAGATTCCATACTGTTGTGGAGAATGTCACATCTGGCACAAAACATGACTGCCAGTCCTACCAGCCCACCGGCATGAGTCAGCCTCCAAGAGAGCGAACGATTGCCATGCACGATCTTCTGAGCTCTGCACAGTGGCCACACCATCTGTCCTCTTCTTCCAAACCAAGCCACCTGCTGGAGCGGCTCTCAGACATTGGACCCCACTCTGACAAATTATTTTCAGTATAGGCACATTACTTTTTCATGATTGGTCAGCTTCTTAGCATGGAGCACGCTGATGGGCTTGTGGCTTTCTCTTTTACAGGCTCTGTTCTTTCTCTGGAAAGGAACATTACAGCCTTTATGGGGACCCCTGAGTAAGAATATTCATTGTGACCTTTTGTGCCTGTCTAGTCTTTCAATCTGGCTCTTGTGCTACATCCTCCAGCCCTCACTTCTCTAGAGATGAGAAATAGCAAGATCCTGAGACATTGGCCCATACGGAACCATCAGCACAAAATCCAAAAGGTCCATTTCCCCTCTGTGTTGATCACAGACTAGATTTTCATATTGTAATTATAACTTCAGAGTGCTAAATTTGAGTCTACCATATGGCCCATTCATGTCTTACAGGAACCAGATCAACCATATGCCTTTCAAGTTAAAATACCTGAAGAGTAATGGGCATCAAGTTTAGACAAAGAAGACAGTAGGAAAGAGGCGTACCAAGATGAGACTGTAGGTCTGTGAGGTGTGTGTGTGTGTGTGTGTGTGTGTAGTGAGTGTTACTGGGCAAGAAGGCAACAGGTGCTACACTTTCCTCCTTTTGAGATGCCCAAAGCTTGCCTTGACATAGTCCATGTAAAACCAAGCTAGGGCTCAAAATTCTACAATCCCTACATCACTTGGAAAATTTCAAACCCAAAGGATTTTCCACTACAACTAAGAGTCTCCTACTGACTAGAATAGTGTCACCTCCCATCAGGAGATGATTCCTGGAGTCACCCCAGCATGACATAGGTGCCCCTTTTAAGTGCCAAGTATTATATCCCCTGCCTGTTCAAGTTCCTTCCTTTAGCCTTTAGGTCTGAGATTTATTGTTCTACAGCTACGGTGTTGAATTGCATTTGAAATCAATTAGCACAGGTATTCAAAGATGAATGCTGAGACTCCAAAGAAAGGTGATGAAAACATACCATTTAAATAGAAATCAATTTCCTTTCATGTATTTCTTCCTTGCCGCTGCCTAAAATTAATAGTTTTTAGATATGTGTGTAAAAGGGGAGAATTCTTTTACGTCAAATATTTCCATCACCCTCATGTATCTCTGGCCTACGTCATAGACGTAATCCTCAGTTTCCAATATTACCCCCAGAACTATCTCCATGGAGACCCATGGCTGTTAGAATAAATATGGCAGCCGAGAAACCACAGGGAAATGCTGTTGGGTTCTTGCTTGTATCAATAGTATTTCGATGGCGTGGGAGGAAGTCATTCAGCCCCCACAGTACCAAAAGCCATAGCTGCAGACAGCATTGTCCTCTTGATCCCCCTCATCTGTTCTCTGTCTTAGCCTTCATCAAAGACTCTGAGGGAGGCAATCAGATTTCTAATGAGGAGAGGCTGCCAAATAATAGAAAAGAAGGCAAGAATCAGATGCAGGCTTGAATTTCAAGTGTCAGGATCAGAGCCACTATAAAGAGAAAAAGTAGGAATAGGACAGCAATGGAGTCCAGAATGGAGCAACAGCTACATAAGGATGAGTCAGCTTGGACCTTTTCTAGAGCTGCTTCGTTCCTGTCCTACCCCCACCCCTTGCAGGATGCTGGAGCACTTACGTTAAGTATTTCTAAATTGATGATGTCATTCTCACTCTACAAATGAGGAAATGGGCAGGGAGAGATGAAGTGACTTTGGGTCAAGGCTGTAAAGGTTAATTTTACACGACAACATGACTGATGCCCAGATATTTAGTTATATATTATTCTGGGTGTGTCTATGGGTACCTTCAAAGAATAAAAGACATTTGACTCAGTAGATAAGATTGGAACAGGGTAGACATCACTCAATCTTTGAAGGCCTCAACAGATAGAAAAGTAAAGCCAGAGAGAGCGCATTCTATGCTTTAGTGCTCACACAAGCACATAGGTCTTCTCTTGGCTTCTGACTGATGGATCTTTCAGCCACGGGTCTTATTCATTCTCAAGTCTTTGCACTGTTTATTTTGTGACTTTTCAGCCTCCAAATCACCTGATCCAGGCCATTATACTACTGAGTGTCTCTTTGGAGAATCCTAATGTGAAAGTCATACATTTTAATCCCTAAAACTATGACTCTAGATGGATCCTTTAAAGTGTCTTCTTTATGCTTTAAAAATACACATCTCAGAAGAGCACATTAGGGACACTTGAGTTTTAGGGCATATTGTGTCTATACAAACCCCTCTAGATGTCTGGAATCTCAGGGAGGTTTATTTCTACACAGCATCAAGGCAGATTGCTGTTTAAAAGGCGCTGAGCAAGCACCCAGGAACCACTTAAAATTGTTTTAGATTTCTTTATTTTTGTGTATGAATGTTTTACATGCATGTATGTAGTGTACCACAGGTGTGTATGTGTCAAGAAATCAGAAGAGGGCATTGGATTCCCCAAAAACCAAGTTATGGACATTTGTAAACCATCATGGGGGTGCTGAGAACTGAACCCTGGTCTTCTGAAAGAGCAACAAGTGCTCTTAACCGCTGAGTCATCTCTCCAGCCCCTTAGGAGCCACTTTAACTTGATCTCTGCTTCCCATTCATAAGGCTGATGTGGCCTCGCCCCTTTGTGGAGTACAGAGGAAACACCAGGCTTTTGATTGGCTTTTGATTGGAAGACTGTATCTTCGTGGTGGAGCATCTAGACACTAACATGGGTGCACCAGCTCTCCCTGGGAGTGACTACTGCCCTCCTGGTGATCATCCTTCAAAACTAAATATTCAGCTACTATTACTCTCCAGACCTTCACTCTTTATTTTATTAATTTTATCAAAAGAAAAACTGTATTGAGATTCTTCAGTAGAATGGACCAGTCAGTGTTCCAGGCATTATATTTACTGAAGTATAAAGTTATAGAATTTAGGATGGAGAAGAATGCACTACATGGCAGATCTACATGCTCAAAGCCCTGACTGAACTTCAATTCATCTTCTTTGGTTGTCAATTAGAGGGGATATGGCAAACTTTGTTTCTCTTCTAGTGTCGTTGGCTTCCTTTAATGCTAGAGCTTTGAGCTTTAAGGGAAGCAGCTTGCTTCTGCCAGCTTTTGTTAGAGCATGATGGGCCTAGCATTTCTCTAATTTCACCATGGAATGGAATTATTGCTGGAGTGGTGTGAATAAACAGAACCCCCATAGGTTCATAGATTTGAATGCTTGGTCATCTGGGAATGGCAATACTTAGAATGTCTAGGCGGTATGACCTTGATGGACTAGGTATGGCCTTTTTGGAGGAAGTGTATCACTGGAGGTAGGCTTTGAGGCTTCAGAAGCAAAAGCCAGGCCCAGCGTTACTCTCCCTTTTGCCTGTGGATTCAGATGTAGAATTCCCATCTCCTCTAGCACCACGACATCTCGTGTGCCACCATGCTTCCTACCATGCTGATAAGGAACTGAATCTCTGAAATGGTAAGCAAACCCCAGCTGAATGTTTTCCTTTATCAGAATAGGCAGGGTCATGGTATCTCTTCACAGCATTAGAACACCGACTAAGAAAATTGTTCAGACAGACCAATGGGTACATCTGGTACATCTGGCCCTCATTTTCTTTCCTCACCTTCCTCATTAAAGCATATCACCGAATGAAAGAGTATGCATGAGTGGGAAGAGAAGCATCCTGCTAACCTTTCATCATCAGATGTGTTGGCAGGCCCAGGAGAGCCCAGGAGGCACCAGCTGGTGTTAGACTGTGGAATTAGATGACAAAGGGACCTAAAGATTTACCACTGAAAAGGGGTAAAGAACAAACTCATAAGACTCACCTGGCCTTGGCAGCTAGCGATTCTCGGATTTCTAGTGAAATCCAACAGTGTGCTTGGGCTTCAAAGAGCACTGTGACCCTGTAATCCATAAGGCCCATCTTGGAGCCAATCAGCATAACACAGGAGTTGTGCTGAATGTTCCACAGGCCCTTCTGGCTCTTTCTTCACAGACATAAACCATGATATAAAATCAAAACATAGCCCAAGTGACTGACATGTAAAACGTTGACAATACCAAACGTTGGCAATGATGAAGAGCAAATGGAGCACATCCGTCTTAATAGTGGATAAGCAAAATGGAATGGTCACTTTAGAAAAACAGTTTAACAATTGCTATTACGGTAAGTATATACTTACCATGAAACCACACACATAATTGTATTCTTAGGTATTTACTCAAGGTAAATGAAAACACATGTTCATAAATCATATATGCTTGTACATGAAAACTCACAACAATGCTATTAACAATAACCTCAGAATGGAACCATCCCAAATGTCCACCAGCAGATGACTGTATAGAAACAAGAGCGCCCTGGTGCAATGGTGCATTTAGAACATTAAAAGGGGGTAAGCTACGAATGCATGATAATGGATGAATTTCAATTTGAAATATTGCGTTGAATGTAAAACGTCCAACACTAAAGAGTACATGACTACACTTAGTAAACTTCAAGAAAGAGAGATCTAATTGACAGGGACAGGAAGTAGATCCGTGGTTACTGACTATCTGGAAGTAATACGTGACTGGAAAAGGCAGAGAGGAACTTGATAGGCAAGTCCTCTACTTTGAACTGTAACGGTATGAATATACAATTTTGTTGAAACTATACCAAAACATATTCGTTGGCACATTTTATTATATGTTGAACATATATAATAAACTTTATTGTACAAGTTTCCACTGAGGACTTCTGAGGGAAGGAGAATCAGTTTATTCAAAAAGATGGCTCCCAGTAAGCCAACCACACTCCAGTGGCTGACCCAGTGTCCGTAAATACATAAGCAGCACAAATTGCAATCAGCTAGTTATGAAAGAAAAACAAGGACACAAAGTTGGGAGGGGGTGGGAGGTACAGGGTGGATCCAGGAGGAGGGGGGTGGAGAATATAATCAAAATATTTTGTATGCAAGCACAAAATTCTTTTAAAAAATAACAAAAATAATCTACATATAAGCGATGAACCTCACCCTCTCTGAGGAATGGTTGGGGGATGGGGAGGGTAAATGGGAGAAGGGGATGGGAGGAGGGGAGGGAGAGGGAACTGGGATTGGTATGTAAAATGAAAAAAAGATAGTGTGTTTTCTTTTTTAAAAAAAGAAAAATAAAATAAATTTTAAAAATAGAGCTCAATTTAAAGGTAAATCCCGAGTCTTGTGGTCTTGGCACCAAAGTAAAAGATAGTAAATATAAAGTAGGCCTTAAAGTTCTGTAAGTTACCACAGTTAATGGAGATCAAAAGCCAGAGGGATTAAAATTTATTAGTTAAATAAAATTCTGAGGACAAAAAATTAACTTTAGGCACTAATAAAGCTAATTAATGGTTGCTACAGTGAGGCTTTATAAAGCATTCATTATTGCTAAATTAGTCCATTGTTTCATGAAAATACTTAAAACATTAGCTCCTAGACAATTATTCAAACACTCTCATGGAAAATGCATTTGAGTAAAATTCAGTCAAATCCTGATGAAGTAAATTCTTTATGGGTTTTTCACCTAAAAAAGATTCATTAAAAATAAATAAATTCGTAAACATATTGGTGGCTTTTTTCGAGAATTTTGAAATCGAGGCTCAATGCAATTTTTTTCTATTAAAAGATGATAATTAAATATCAACATCAGATGAATAAACTCCTACTCTTAAAACTAAATGAATCCCATACATAGGGCAGACCCCTACTCTCTTTCAGCTCTCTATTATCTAAAATGTTATAAGTAAAGTTTGGAATTCTAGATGGACTAAGTGTAGACAAATATTTAACCGATATAATCAATTACCTCTCTGACCAATCAAGAAGTAGATTCAATTACTAAGATTAATAAATGGTGTCAACAAAAAGTTTTATTTCAGAGTCAACAGTACCACGCAGTACTACAGCACATGATGTTTTGCCTGGGGGATTAAATGTCTGTGCATCTCTGTGTTCCGAGTTTGCAAAATTCTAAAGTAACTTGTAGACAGAGGCTGTATTTCATTTCCCAGCCATCCAGACCAGAATAATCACACAGAAACTATATTATTTACAACTCTGTTTGGCTGATGGCTCAGGCATATTTTAAGCTAGCTCTTACATCTTAAATTAACTCATTTCTATTCATCTATATATAGCCACAAGACTGTGGCTTACTGGTTAAGGGTTCGGCTTCTTTCTCCTTTGTCAGCTAGATGGCATCTCCATGACTCTGCCTTCTTTTCTCTATAGTTCTGTTCAGATTTCCTGACTGGCTATATTCTGTCCTGCCATAGGCCAAAGCAGCTTCTTTATTAACAAATAGTAATAAAACATATTCATAGCATGCAAAGTGGAATCCCACATCAGTAACTGATCCTGAAGAACATGCGTGTCCGTGGTTTACCTTCCTTCCGTCTAGAATGAGTCCGACATCCGGCAAACATGCCCAGGGCTCTCCATCTCTATCTCTGTTCTTTTAATTAATTAACTTTTTTTGAGACAGGGTTAGTTGTCCTGGAACTAGTTCTAGTTCTGTAGACCAGGCTGGCCTCAAACTCACAGAGATCTCCCTGTCTCTGCCTCCCAAGTCAGCTTCTCCAATTCCCTAGTTTTCCCTCTCACACAGTAGTGCTTACAGCCCCATACTTTTCTCTCCTTTCATTTTTAAAATAAAATATCCCTGAATGTTAATAAATAATATTAATATTAATAAATAATCCCTGAATAATAATAAATAATACTGAATGTTCAGTAGTTTCAACTGGTTCCCTAACTTGCAGTGTCGTCCTATTTGTAACAAGAGTCTCTGCAGCAGTGAGAGAGGAGTACCCTTAAGCACCGGTGTACTCGGAAGAGAAGCGGAGTCATGGAGTGTGGGCCTCTGCCTGTTTGGGGAATCATCTTCAGACCCTCTCTCCCCCCTTTCTTCATTCCTCCCACTGCCAAATATTCTGCAGATAGATGCTCAAGACGCAGCTTTCAGGCAAAACATCCTGGAATCACACCAGGAACTCTTCTTCCTCCTCACAAGTAAGTATAGATTTGACAAATTCTTGCAGCTAAGAATTCCTACATTACTATTTTAACTTGTATATTTACATGTAAAAGGGCAGGCGTCTGAACACCCAGCATTAGGTATGATGAGTAACCATGATATCCCCATGTCAAGGCGCACCATTGATCCAATGAGCATTTTATAAGGGAATATTTTTTCAGGACAGCATTCTAGATACTGAGAAAGCTACGGAAAAGAGGGATACCTTGTCCCTGGAGTAAATAGACCAACTATTCAGAAACGGTGCCTCAAAAGAGCAGAGCTAAGACTTACTAATGCATAGGAGTGTTTCTCCATCTTAGCTGTACAAAGAATTTACATGGGAGAACATTAAAAAAATACACACTTGAGTTGACTTGTAGCTGGTCTAAAATAATTTATTGGAATGGAAAACAATGCATTTGCAGATTTTACATTTCCTTAGGTATGTCTGCGTGTATCCTTGAACATACATCCCAGGGACAGAAACACTGAAACAGAAGAGTACAGTCAGGAACACACACCCCCCCCAACAGACACACCAAGTTACTCACTATGAAAAGTGAGACCAGGTCAGCACCTACTCTGACAAGGAAGTGGGCTTTCGAACCAGAGTTCGTCTTTTCCTCCCCCAAGTTTCTTTTCTTTATTGATTTTTATTGTGCTCTATATTTTTCTCTGCTCCCCTCCCTTTCCCTCTCCCAAGGTCCCCATGCTCCAAATTTACTCAGGAAATCTTGTCTTTTTCTACTTCCCATGTGGATTAGATCTATGTATGTCTCTCTTAGGGTCCTCATTGTTGTCTAGGTTCTCTGGGATTGTGATTTGTAGACTCGTTTTCTTTGCTTTATGTCTAAAAACCACTTATGAGTGAGTACATGTGATAATTGTCTTTCTGGGTCAATCAAAAATCAAAATGATGTTTTCTAGTTCCATCCATTTTCCTGCATAATTCAAGATGTTGTTATTTTTTTTCTGCTGTGTAGTACTCCACTGTGTAAATGTACCACATTTTCCTTATCCATTCTTCAGTCGAGGGGCATTTAGGTTGTTTCAAGGTTCTGGCTATGACAAACAATGCTGCTATGAACATAGCTGAGCACATGTCCTTGTGGCACAATTGAGCATCCTTTGGATATATACCTAAAAATGGTATTACTGGGTCTTGAGGAAAGTTGTTTCCTAATTTTCTCGGAAATCTCCATACTGATATCCAAAGGGGCTGTACCAGCTTGCACTCCCACCAGCAATGCAGGAGTGTTCCCTTTACCCCATAACCTCTCCAGCATAAGTTACAATCAGTGTTTTTGATCTTAGCCATTCTTACAGGTGTAAGATGGAATCTCAGAGTTGTTTTGATTTGCATTTCTCTGATGGCTAAGGATGCTAGGCATTTTCTTAAGTGTCTTTTAGTCATTTTATATTCCTCTGTTGAGAGTTCTCTGTTTAGGTCTATACTCCATTTTTTATTGGATTATTTGTTCTTTTGATGGCCAATTTCCTGAGCTCTTTGTATATTTTGGTCTTATTGACCATGTCCTTTGATTTACAGAAGCTTCTCAGTTCCAGGAGGTCCCATTTATTAATTGTTTCTCTCAGTATCTGTGCCATTGTGCCTCCCCCAAGTTTTAAAGAAAATTCTAGTTATCTTTCTCATCACCAGTTGCTCTATTAGTATTTCCAAGAGAATATTGAGATTCCAACATGTTCGTTAAAGGCTTTAGCGGGTGCCAGTAAACAGGATTAGAATTAGAAAAGAACTCCTTCCTTTGTCTGAAGAGGGAAGCAGATGACATTCACAACTCCGGAGGAGGGCTGCTCCCCTTAGGGGTGTCTAGGATGAATCCTTGCTCAGGAGATCATTGAGCCCACATTCTGCACGCGTTCCTTCCAGGTTATTCCTACCCTGTCCCTTGCACATTAGGCAACATTAATAATTTATTCCTATGGAAGGGAAATTCAGCTAAAGTTGCATTTGTCATGCCACTTCCTCCAGCCAGAACCAAGATTGGTAGAACAGCCTTTTGAGCTCTTAGCATCTGAAACTAGATATATTGGGGGGGGCAGTGTAGAGAGCCAGATGTGCTGTTATTCTTCACTCCAGTTACATCAACACCCTAAGACCACACTCCTCAACACCCTAAATCATCTACATCATGGTCATCTGAGAGACTTACCAAAAATAAAACCCTTTATGTAGCATCCCAAAGTCCCTTAGATCAGATACACCCTGGGGGTGCAGAGCTGAAATAAGCTCTTGGAATGATTCTTTTGCCCCTGTAAGTGTGATCACACCTAATGCAATGGAACAAATACCACTCTTGGCCCCAGCAGACCTCAGTTTGAGCTCTCAACCACTTACCAGCAGCAAGACATTGGCGACTCAGTCTCTCTGAACCACCATAAAATAGCTTCCAGGGTTAGAAAACAGCCTGGGGCACAGCTAGGTGTCTAGCTGAAGCTTCATGACATGAACTCAGCACAAAGTCAGCAGTAGACTATGATGATAGATCACCCCAAAGAGGAAGATACACTAAAGCAAGGAGGAGTCCCAGGAAGACATCACTGCCATCAGCAACTGCCTGAGCACCAGCTCTACACCCATTACAAGGAGAACCATCTTTTCCCTATTACAAAAATGTGCTAATGCTTTCAGCATAGCCGATGTACTTGTGCCTGCCAGATAAGTCAAAGGGTATCCCTTGGACACTGCACTAATTTAATAAAAGCCAGCAGAGCCCATTTTTCAACATTTTTAGATCATGTCCACCCTCCCCCCCCCACATCCTTTCTAATCAAGAGTAGATTTTTAAAAAAAAAAGCAAACACCTTTGTCTTTGTCCTCAGCTCAGACAGCGGCAGCTCCCTCAGTACGGGAAGCAAATTTCCCAGATTGGTGAGGAAATTTCAGTGTTGATGAGTTCATCCTCAACTTCACAGGTCCCACTTTTGTCTTCTAATTCCAACCTTAGCTTATCGCATTTGTGGCATTGAATTGAGTACCTGTTATGTGCAGCGAAGACAGGGAGATGGGCCCAGCATAGTTTCTGTCTATGAGTCTCTCACAAGACACACAGTCACACCCTTTCACATACAAACAGTTCAGGCTTGGAATAGAACCTTCTAAACTCTGCCTTCCTTGCTCTATTTGAAGCATAACTTCCCTCCCCGATTGCAGGGTCTTCCTCTATTCTGCACAAAAGGAAAAGGAGACATGGGTTCTTTCAGATGTCCTTGTCTCTCTGAGAGAAAGATCTGGATGTTTGGAAACATCGTCACTCTCCACTGACCGTTTTTGCCACTGGCCAGGTACTTTCTACTCACATTAGATTCATTACCCATTAATCTTCAGGTCTGGTTTCCAAGATAGCCAACTGAGATACAAAATGGCAAACAACCAACCTGAATGCCGAGATCTTATAGCCAGAAAGTGAATTCAAGTAGTTTCACAAGCTCCAGTCTTCTCTTAGAAATGAGACCTTGGCCTTTTTCTAGATAAAATTAGCTGGGTTTTTTTTTTTTCAGTCACCTGAGTGCCCTTGAATGCGGAGAGCTTGTCTTTTATTAGTAAAAACAAAGCCGCTTGAGGCCCGGGGTAGGTCCACCTAAAGTAGAAAAAGAGTCCCAAAGGCTTTATGTCTACTTTCTTCAGACGGGAGCCTACAGGCTGAGTTTGAGCCATTCATAGTATATATGTAAGGTCGTATTACTGATCAGCCCTCGTTATCACACACACAGACACACACACACAGACACACACACACACACACACAATGTGACACGGCTGTTCTGGTAGAGAGCAGTATAGAAGACAAGGCTCAGGGGTTAGAATAGAAAGAAGAAGAATGACAACCACAGGAGGGGAGACTCAGAAGCAAGGAACTAATCGAAGACCTAACTTTGTAAAGAGGCAAAGAACAAAGAAACCAAGCAGTAGATCAGCCCTTGATTGCTAGTCCCTGGGGCATTGGCCTGGGCACAGCTGTGGGTAACTGAGTAAAGGGTCTAGGGCCAAGGAATTTCACAGGGGTCCTAAGCTTTGGCTTCTTTACTTCAGGCTAAGAGCAACACACAGAGAGATGTTTGGTGTAGGGGCTGGACAAGATGGGGCAGGACTTGAGAGCTTTTCAAGTAAACACATCATGGGACTAAATAGTGAATCAAAAGCTTGAAGGTGACTGCAGGAAGTGGACAGAGAAAGTCAAAGGAGACTCTGAGAATCCCCGGGGCAGGGGAGATGCCTCAGAGGGTAAAGGTGTTTGCCACGGGAGACTGGAACCCATGGGAAAGTGGGAAGAGTGAACCGGCTCCCCCAAACTGACCTCTGACCTCCACATGAAAGAATGCATGCCCCATACACACAATTATAATAAGTGAATAACTTTAAAATTGAGAATGGGAATGTCTGGAATGCCTAACACAGGGCAAAACACCAAAGCGGGTCCATATAGTGCCATTTTTTGAAGCTATGAAAAATTATACTTTGGAAAGATATTTAATGACATGAAATGTTCCCATAAAATATCAAAAGGAAAGAAGCACAGAGAACTAGATGATATGATTCCAATTTCCTTGGAAATGTGTGCCTATTTGTACTGACAGGAAATACCCTAGAATGTGCAAGACTTTCAAACATTATCTTCTGTGTGTTCCAAAACTTCTGAAACAAGTGTTACTTTGATAATGATGGAAAGTAATGCGGGAGTCTGGCAGCTTTGATTAAATGATGAGTTAGTTGCACTGAGATCTTATTCCTTATCTTCCTATCAAGGAATCGGGAAGGAGGGACTTTCTCCTGAGGGCCCTGTTCCCAGGAGTCCCAACACAACTCATGCTATGTGGGAAGAAAGTGGGAAAATGTCAAGACTTACATGGAACCCAGGCGGTGGTGGCGCACGCCTTTAATCCCAGCACTTGGGAGGCAGAGGCAGGTGGATCTCTGTGAGTTCAAGGCCAGCCTGGTCTAAATAGTGGGTTCCAGGGCTACACAGAGAAACCCTGTCTTTAAAAGCAAAACAAAACAAAACAAAAGACCTAAATGGAGATTGGAATAAACATACAAGAAAAAGCAAATTCCTTGTAATGTAACTTTGGCCTTACCAGAGAGGGAGTCTGTGTACAAAGGCTACAATACGGATGTAAGGCTGAATTTAGACCTTGGTAAGGGGAAGGGTTTCAATGAAGGCCTGTTGCTTTGGGCTGGAGTCACAGATCACTGGCTCAAATCAGGGAAGCCAGAGATGTGCTAGTTCCAGAGGGAAAAGATGGTTTTGCCTAGCTCCTGTGGAGAAGCTTCAGAGGGTCCAAAAAAAAAAATGAGAAATCATCACCACAGCTTCTGTACTTTGTGGGTCACACAGTTCATAGCTTTCAAACCTCCTCTCTCTAGAAACTTGGGAGCAGGAACTAGAAGGCTTTCCATAGGGCTTGTAGATCCATATACTACTACTACTCACCGACTCCAGAGGAGCTACCAGTCTTGAGAGATGGAGAGAGAAAAAGAATAAAAATAGATTTCCGTGACTCCAAAGCTGGGGAGAGAGGGATGTGATTTGCTGCCAGACAGCCTGGCAATGCTACTTGTCCCATGAAAAGAGAGAGAGAAGGGTGGCCTAGACATGGCCACTTGGACCCCACAGAGTGTCTGTGCTCTGCAATCGTCACCTCGTTCAGTTTCTGATTTGTGAACTTCCTGTAATAAATGTGAATCTCTTTCCTGCCTGCTCTCCTGTGTTTCTGTGCAGTCTGCGTGCTCTGCCATCTTCTGACTGGGAATGGGGCTGCTGGGTCTCACCATAGGAGTCCACAGAGTGTCTACTAGATTCAGAGCATCTACTCTCAGTCAGACCCTGTAAAATGTGTTGGAAATGAAAAGGAGAACATGAAGGGATTGTTAGGAATAAGACGAGCCTCTCTGTAGATGCAAATAATTCCAATCAGATCAAATTAGACCAAATAAAAGATACCCATGTTTAATACATGGGGCACACCTCTCTGTGTTTTAGCAAGAAAATTAGAAAATAAAGTAATGAGCTACCAGTACCTTAAGTCATCAAATGTAATACCCGGCATCCATCTTTGGAAGGCCCTCCCCCTGGGAAAGCCCACCAAGCACTGACCCCTCTGCAGGGAGGGTCAGGACCACTCTCACAGGCTTTTTAGACTGCTGCCCAGAAAAGGAACACGTGGTCTTTGGGTTTTGCATGGTCTCCCCTGATTTCTCTTTCCTGCCATGCTTTCCCGCCACCTGGGAGCGCTGCATTAAACGTGGGCATCTTTTATTCGGTCTAATTTTTGAATTATTTGCGGTAGAGAGGCTCATCATATTCCTAACAGGGATCTTCGATGCTTTACGTTTTCCTCGGAGAATAGATGAACACATCTAAACCATAAATGTACAGTGGGGTGAGAACTTGATAAATACTTGCAATGGTTAATACTGATGGCCATCAAGATTTCCTAAGAGCATGTCTATGGGGGAGCATTTAGCCTGGATTAGCTGAGCTGGGAACCCCGCTAACTGGATTCCATGAGCTGGAATCCAGGACTGAATGTAAGGACAGAGGGAAGTGAGCACTATCACGCATCTTTCTGTCTTCCTCACCCCAGATGCAATGTGACCAGTTGCCTCAAGACTTCGCTTCTATGACATCACCACAATGGACTCCCCCTCAAACTGTGGGCCAAATACACCCTTCCTTCCTTACATGGCTTTTGCCACACATGTTGTTACAGCAATGAGAAAAGTAACTATTGCAATTTAGGAAAAACTTAGATGGGAAGAGAGAAAGGAGTGTGTGGGATTCATTTCTTCAGTTCCTAAACTTTTCTCACCAGGCAGCCCCAGCATCTTCAGTCAGGGGCTTCTAGTGCAAACATCAGGAGGTATAGACCTGAGACTCAGTGCTTACACAGAACCCATTCAGAGGATTATCCCAGAAACAGCCCTGTTGTGACAGAGGAAGGCTGGGCACATACTATGCCATGTGTTCATGAATTCAAAGGTCTGCTTTGCTTTTTGATGATACTCTCTCTCTCTCTCTCTCTCTCTCTCTCTCTCTCTCTCTCTCTCTCTCTCTCTCTCTCTCTGTGTGTGTGTGTGTGTGTCTCTCTCTCTCCTTCTCTCCTTGTTACTCTTCGCTCCCTCTCTCCTTCCTCCTCCCTCCTCTCTCTTCTCTCCTTTCCCTGCTCTGTGTGTGCATGTGCCCACACACGCACACGTGAACACACACACACACTCACACAGAAGTCAAAAGTTGATGAGTGTCTTCTTTGATTGCTCCTGTCCCTCCTTCTCACTGATTCAGCTAGGCTGACTGGCCAGCAAGGCCCAGAGATCTCTCTGCCTCCCTAGGGCTGGGAGTACTTTACAGACACAAGCCCTGCCTGCCTAGTGTTGAGGATAAATTCAGGTCTTCATGCAAGTATTTTACTGACCCATCCATCTCTCTGGCCTTTTTATGGTGTTTTGACATTTCTTTAAGCATTTTTTATATTAAAATGTATATATGTGTTTGGTCGGGAAAGACAAACTTTAATAATAAAATCTTGCACCTGATTTTTTCCCTACTCAGAGGAACAATGGAACGTGATGGCCTGTGCCCTGTTTACCAAGGGCATATTACCTACGCTCTCAATGACAGCGGTTACAACTGACACCGTCTCTTTAGAGGAGCTGCCTATATTTGCCCACCCACTGAGTCACCCCATCCTTTCCATCTTCTCATCCTGCTCCCCACAAGTGCAAAGTCTATAAAGTCTGTGCCTCGGGAAGAATGGCAGTTATCAATTCCTGGTGTCTTCTGCCACCTGGGGGTCTAGTGTGGCCTACATCTCAACATAGACCAACTACACCTGAATAGGTCAGTGTCCGTCTTGAACCTTGTTTCATGTGCTTATGGTTCTGGTCTGCTTCTTATGACTTATTCAAGTTTGCATTATTGAAACCCTGACATTCAAGGTGCTAGCCTCCATGGCTGCATAAGCACTGAGAAGCAAATTCTGCTTCTCATGTTGCACCTGCTTTTCCTCAGTTTGCTAAGAATACAAAAAAAAAAAACAAGTTTTGGGGGCTGGGAAGATAGCTCAGTTGTCACAAAGACCTGAGTTCCATCCTCTGAACACATCTAAAGATCCTCGTCTGCCGAAGTGTTCTTGTCATCCCAGCACTGAGGAGGCAGAGACAGGTGACTCTCTAGGGCTCGTGGTTCAGCCAAACCCATAATCTCTGGGACAGCGAAAGACCCTGCCTCAAAATCCAAGGTGGGTAACACTTGAACAAGACACTCGAGGTTGACCACTGGTCTACACACACCACACCACACACCCCGCACACAGTAGCATATTGAGACTTGGTTGGGCTCCCCTGCGTCAGTTCCCCTAACACTGGTAATTATAGCATAAGCATTTATTCAGTGTGTATGTATTAAGGGTCAGTGGTGCATATAACCAAGAGGCACAAACCAAATGTTTGCCAAATAGAACTGGGTGACTCTGAGCATCATCTTCTTGCAGTAAAGAGCAGACAGGGGGACTGTGTGACAGGAACCAGATCCCCCCACCATCTTGTGTAAGAACTCCTGGGCTGATGACCCCTGTCCTGAACTGTCGCAAGTGGGCTTGTCACTGAGCTGTCACGTGGGGCAGGAGCAAATGCCTCGCTGAGGTCTCGGGTCGATTACATCTATTGCTTGTATGTTATCTACATAGGCTGTCACTCTATCATAGAAGGAAATTAAATTGGCCCCAACTTGATTTACTTCTTGCAGCTACATGGGCCTTGCCCACTCTGGCTGACTACACATTGATTGCCTGGTGATTTGCTCTCGCGCCTTCTCCAGAAGCCCGGTTAAGCTCATGGGGTTATGAGGAATGTGGTCATCTTTTCTGCTTCCTAAGAGATGGGCAGCCTTATGGCTGCAAACTGTGACGCTTCCGAGGTAACACCCCCTCTCTGCAAATGCTCACAATAATTGCTGCTTCCTTCCCAGGGACTGCTGGCAATTCCCTGTGTCCATTCAACTGAACGTCACGAGTCCCTGTGGGTTTAATTTCAGGCAGCTTTTTGCAGAGGATGGTCTGGTCTATTTTCAGCATAGTAGCCCCAACCACATCGTGTGGTGTAGAACGGGGACTCCAGGGCTAGAAAATAAGCCTGGGAGTTAAACACAAAAAAAAAAAAAGGACAAAGAAATATCCAACTCCACCTAGCAGCAGCCTTGGGTGGGGCTGAAAGGGGATCAGAAATCAAGAGAATTACTGGGCACTGGTTCCCTGGGAGACAATATGTCGGCCTGTGGTTGCTTTCAGAGTGAAACCCACAGACCTTACATCAAAACATAATATGTTTTGGTAAAGACAGAAGTAAAAGTGGACATGAAAACCTCTGCTGTTTGAAATTCTTTTGTTATCCATTCACCCTGTTTGTCCACCGGGAGCAGTGCTGTCCTGACTCTTCTTTTGTGTGATGCAACTGGAAATACTGTTTGGACATTCTGCCCCGTGCCTGCATCATTTGGCCACCGTTTTGTTTCTCTGTGACGTACTCTTGCCTCTTCCCTCTTCTTCTCTTCCACCCTTCCACCAGATTTCACTCTTTTCCATGTAGTTCCCTGAATACACCCCTATCTTGTTGCTCTTCCTCCTGTGTTTCCAATCTACTTAGTCAAAGGGCACCTGCTTTGGTCCCATATCTCTGTACCTGTTTCTGATTTTTACATTCTATTGGGTGGAACAACCTTCTCAGGGACTCCCTGATTCTTAGAGTGTTCTTTCTGAGTCTCTATCTCCTTTTCCAACTTCTACTTAAGTAACAGTTCTGTGCTCACCTTTAAATCTCTACTTCTTCCCAAGTCATAAACCATGATATGCTAATATTGGATAGAAGGATTCTAATGTACCATTAGAATTCATCAATTCTTGTGAAGACACAATGCCTCTCCTTTCTAGAGGACATAGCATTGAGGAACCATCTTGGAGGTAGAGAGCAGCCCTCACCAGACAGCCATTCCCTTTTCCAATAGAGCCTTGGTCATGGACTTCACTGCTTTCAGAAATGTTGAAAAATGAACCCAATCCATGGCATTCTGCTATAGCAGTGCAAACAGACTAACTCCCATGTGAACACAGGGTAGAACATTTACCTTCCTGGAATGGCTTTATCTTTGGTGTCTAATTATTGAGGGAGTGAGACTAGGATGTTAGAAAGTGTTCCTGGAGGCACCGGTGTGAAGAAGTCTGTCCTTCTGTTCTTCTGTGTGGTAAGAAGCTGTTTGTTTTTTCCCAGCCATCCAGCCGCTCAGACCCGAAATAATCACACAGAAACTATATTATTTAAAACACTGCTCGGCCAATGACTCTGACATATTTCTGGATAACTCATATTTTAAATTAATCCATCTCCATTAATCTGTGTATCGCCAAGAGACAGTGGCTTACTGTGTAAAGTTTCAGCGTCTGTCTCTGGCAGGGCTACATGGCTTCTCCTGACTCTGCCTTCTTTTTCCCAGCATCCAGTTTAGTTTCCTATGCCTAGCTCTACTCAGCCCTATCAGGCCAAGGCAGTTTCTTTATTCGTTAACCAATAAGAGCAACACATAGACAGAAGGACCTCCCACACCACTCCTGAGATTCCTCTGTAGCATTTTCCCTTGACTCCTCAGACTTAGGAACCTACACAGGAAAGCAAGGTGAAGTTTAGCTCCCTCTGCTCAAGCCCCTGCACATCTGACCAAGCCAATGCTTTGCAGTTAGCTCAGTGGTTCCCAGCTATGGCTGCATACCAGAATCACCTGGGGAGCTTCTGAAACACCACCTCAAACCAGCATGAAACTAGACCCTCTGGGAGCAGAACACTCCAAAATGCTGCCAAGGCTGGGAATCGTAGCAGGCACTGACTTTTCTTATCTTCACCCCAGTGAATTGGCTTTGAGACTTCATTTCTATGGTAGTCAATGCTTATGTATTTGTGTCACACTAGTCCCCTTTCTCTTTTAGCGTCAGGGATTGAACCCGGGACCTTCCCCACGCTAAGCAAGGAGTCCCCCTCCCACTTACTGAACCACAAGTCTCACTTTTGAACCCTGAGATTTTGAGTGGCACACTTGATATGATTAAAATATTTGTATGACTAGTGATGTCCAGGCCATGAGTTCAGCACAGCTGGCACTGCTATTTTACATGTGACCTACAAAGGTGTCTCTACGCTGCTGCTATTACATACTGTTGAGTGGTGAACCGTTTCCTGCCTTGCTGGAATTCCTCGGCCACACCAAGGTATTCTATATGCACTCGAGGTAAGGTCCTTTTTGGCTCCAGTGAGCACTCCTCCCTCTAGCACCAAGTTGACCTTCTGCTGTGCATTTGACCTATTTGTCTCAGATAATAGTCAGTTCTACCCATGGTATAGAATACCATTTATTGATACCAATTTGTGGTGTACTTCTGGGAGACCAGGACATATAACCCAAGAAGATACATAGTTTAAAAAAATCTTTTTTAAAAAATATTTATTTAGTTATTTATTTATTATGTATACAATATTCTGTCTGTATGCCTGCAGGCTAGAAGAGGGCACCAGACCTCATTACATATGGTTGTGAGCCACCATGTGGTTGCTGGGAATTGAACTCAGGACCTTCGGAAGAGCAGGCAATGCTCTTAACCACTGAGCCATTTCTCCAGCCCCCTAAAAAAATCTTTTTAAGTACATTTATCTATGAGTGATACGGAAGTCATTAAGACCTTTGGTGCAAAATTGTCGCATCCAGTCTATCTGTATTTTCTACTGAAAATATGAGTTGCTCATAGGAGGTCTCAAGAAGAGCCTCCAATGTTATATACGTCTTAGTATTCATGCCCTGGTGCCTCCCCTGCCCCTTGAGTGTGGGTTGGATTTAGTCACTTGATTATAGAGAACAGAGTACAGTAGAGTTGATCAGATGATGCCTCCCAACTGGGGATGTAAATTGCCTATTTTTGCTTTTTCATGTGCTGTGAGGAAGACTCACTGCCACGTTATTATTTGCTCTGCATTGAAATCCCCACGGAAAAAAAAATAGAGGACCACTGGCCATCAGCCATCAATGACCTGAGAGGTCCCGGTCCAATAGCCCGCAAAGAACTGTATCTTGGCCTTGCCCTAGATGAACTTCAGGTGGGACCACAGCCCCAGTGGAGTTCTTGGCTTTAGTCTTGTGGGGCATCTCAAGCCTAACAACGTTCACCTGACCCACAGGATCCAGGAGAGACTTGTTTGCTGTGTCAAACTGCTTAGCTTTTGTTTAGCTTGCTATCCCTCACTAGAAACCAACCCACATATGTAGTGGTTTCTTTTTCTTTAGGAATTACGTTTTCAAAACTCCTAGGGACACACTTGACAGTGTACCACACTCAGCATTAACTTCTTATGCTCTACTTCCCTGTCCCTTGTGCCAAGTTATTTCTTCCTGATGCTGCCCCAACTGCCCAGATCCAAACAGCTGGATTCTGAGCATTGATGAGTCATACACCACTCCCGCTGTCTCTCCAGATTTCAGTTTCTTTTCCTTTCTGAATAGGAGTTAGGACAAACCCACCAAGGACTCGCTCAGTCCCTGCTTACATCAATCCCCCACTCTTTGGAAAGACCCCTGTCTGGCTTCTCATGGCTGAGTGCTTCATTGATCTGCCTGCATTTATTCTTGTTTTTTTCTCTGGTTCTCATTTCAGAAACAGGTTGCAAGAAGATGCCATTCGGAGCAGAAGAGATGGCTCAGCAGTGAAGATCACTGGCAGCTCTTCTAGAGCACCTGGCCTTGATTCCCAGGAGACCCTTTGTTACACTTAAGTGTCTGGAACTGTAATTCCAGGTCATCCCGTGACCTCTTCTGGCTTCTATGGTTACTACATGCACATGGTGCTACAGAGACATATATAGGCAAAATACCTACATGCATGGAAATGAAGGCTGTAATGTTCACATTCTGGAGAAAGAAAATATGAGAAAAACTAACCCGAGGAGCCGTGGGGAAAAATACGATCTGAAATTCACATTTGGGTGTAGTATCGGGTTATAGAGCTATTCGGCCATTGATCCACCTCCTTCAGCCAGTGCTACAACAGAAATAAGAATTTCACAACACACAGAGAGACACAGACAGACAGACACACATACACACACAAGGGAGTGGGGGAAGCAGAGAGGGAGAGTGGGAAAGAGGGGCAGAAAGAGGGAGAGGGAGCTCCTAGAGAGAGACTGACCTCAAACTCTGCAATGTAGCTCAGCTTGGCCTTAAACTCACAAACCTCTGGCTCAGCTTTTCAAATTCTGAAATTATAGGCATTTACCACCAGGTCCAAAGAAATAAATATTGGTTTAAAACATAACTCCCAGCATGAGCCATGCCCTGCACGATGTCTTTCCTACAAATTCTTGATCTGAAGGAATTCAGTAGCTTGGGCTCTGAGAAAATGCAGCCTTGCTTAAGACAAAGGCTAAGGCGAGCCTCTAGACTTCCGCAGATGCAGCTTTCCATCTGCCGAGACTCTCGCCAGCCTACCAGGCATAATGAGAAATTGGAATGATTCTTCAGGAGTCCAACCCCGCTGAATGCGCTGGGAGTATGCTTCTGTAATCATTAGTGGAGTTAGGCAGGTGGGGGAAGAGATCAAACAAACATCTCCAGCTTCCACTCTGCACCCCTAGAAAAGCAATCTTGTCAGGAGCCCCACGGGGAGGACAAAAGCCTCCGAACTCCCCTGTACCCCCAGATGAGAACCAGTCTGTTTCTCCCACTAGTGTGACTCGGGGCAAAGGCCAAGGAATGCCACTGAAAGTCTGAAATGCTGTACTTCGAGGGAGATTGAGCACTAAATGTTTGCACAGATTTGAGTGAGCTGAGCAAACACAGGATCATAATCCTTGCAGGAAACAGATTCCAGGCTAGACTCACATTTTAGTCAAGCTCCTTGGGCAGTTTGAAGCTAGACTTCAATAAACGCATAGGGAGACATCTACTCAGTCAGTTTCGGGCTCCTCCTACAACCATCTTTTTGCTCTCAGAGAGATTCTATTTCCCTGAGAGGCCGCGACTGCGTGACCATGAAGAGGACAGGAATAATAACAGATGGGCACTCCGTGCATGTCTTTGCTTTTCATCAAAGTGGAAGACGACTTAAAGAAAGAAAGCGCTACTTCAGCATGACTTCATAAGCGTCAGCCCACCATCTCTTGGCTTCGAAACTGTAGACGTGCGTTGAGGTGTGACGCCATGGTTACTCACTCCGTGATAGCCAGGGAGACAGATGAAGGCAGGAGGGGGGGAGATTTATTGACTGAGATTCAGATGTGGGGGGAGAAGAACAGAGGAGGGGAGAGAATGAACTGGAAAAAGAGCCATGCTTCCAAGTCATGCCCCAAATGCCACCAGTTACCTCCCAAGGGTAGTTTCTACCTCTTCCCAATAATCTTTTCAGATTATGATTCCTTGATGGAGTAATAATCCATTGATGATGGTCCAGTCACTTGCCCAAATCTTATATCTCTGAACCTTGCACTGGGGACAGTTATGGTCTGAATGTGAAATGTCCCCCACAGGCTCATGTATTTGAACAGTTGGTCCCCAGTCATTGGTGTTGTTTGGAAACAATTGAGCCTTTAGGAAATAGGTCACTGGGGCTGGCTTGAGGCTTGATAGTGTGGACTCACTTTCTATACTTTCCACTTCCGGACTCTCACTGTGGTAGTCTGAATGTAATTGGCCCCCATAATCTCAGAGGGATTGGCACTATTAAGAGGTGAGACATTGTTGGAGTAGGTATGTTGGAAGGAAGTTAGAGGGAACGTTCACTCTGAGGGCAGGCTTTGAGGGTTCCTATATTGGGAACACTGCCCAGTGAGTCAGTCGACTTTTTATTGCCTGTAAGATGTAGCCCTCTCAGCTCCAGCACCCCGTCTGCCTGCATGCCACCATGCATCATGAGGCTAATGGACTGAACCTCTGAAACTGCAAGCCACCCCAATTAAACGCTTTCTTTAGAAGAGTTGCTATGGTCATGGAATCTCTTCCCAGCAACAGAAAATCCTAACTAAGACACTCAGTGAGTCTGGGGTTCACCTGCTCAGCTGGACCAGATGGCAACAAGCCCCAGTATGCTCGCTGCCTCTGCCTATCCAGGACTGGGATTCCATGACCTGGGGAACAAACTCAAGACACCAGGCTTGCACAGCAAGTACTTGTCTCCCTGAGTCCCCTGTCCAGTCCCACAAATCTTTAAAAAAAGGTTCTGGTTGATTCTGACACAGCCCAACTCACACTGATCTTTTGCAACAACTGGTCTGAATGCCTTAAAATATTTTTCCAGACTTAAGAATGTCTTCTGGCAGAATGTCCCATCATCACTCGTCCTCTCTCTGAACCCGTGTTAATATATGTTACAAACCTGCCACATTCAAAGGGATATGTTGTAAATATTGTCTTCCCACCCTAACACCCAGCCGCTACCCAACTGGAAAGATAGGTCACAGAGTATACCATGTTTCTCAGCTGTAACCTATCATTCCCTCTGGGTCCTGTTTCTTACCCCAGGTGCCCTGAGAAACAGAGCCCCAGGCGTCTGTTCTGTGATCCAACCAACATTCTGGGTCCAGGATGCCCCTAAGGCTCGAGGCTTCAGGGAGGGGACTTCTCAGTGGGTCTGGGGACTTCTCAGGGGGTCCAACACGCCAACTCTCCCTCCCCTCAGTGAGTTCCCTCGCAGGCCCCTATCTCAGTCTATGAGACGCCAGAGACCTGCCAAGCCTTTTCTCTCTGGATAGACTGCTGTGGATGACATTCTAGGCCTAAATTTAAAGTCCGTGAGCATCTGTTCAAAGGCTAAGTGGCCTCTCAGGTTCTTTCTGTCCAACCTCTTTTTCTTTCCTACTTCACCTAAACTTAACACTTCATCTTTCTGTGGCCTGACGCATTGAAGCTTAATACCTACAGTTCACAGGAGGTGGACATACTCCTCAAATTATTCCCCACAATAGAAACAGAAGGAACATTGCCATCACGTGACGTTTTCCCTAGAGCCGTTCCATCCATTTTCTCCAGTTCACTCCTTGCCCTGAAAATGCTGACTCCTCAGAGTTTCCCTGAGGCTTTTTGCCTGGGTTCGCCTTCTGTATTTAACCAGGTTCTTTATTCCAGATTGTTTTCAAGTGTATATGTCTTGTTTTCTGTATTATTAGTTTTCTCACTGTCATAACCAGGTACCTAGCACTTAAGAGGGGAAAAGGGTATTTAAGGCTCAAGGTCTCAGGGCACAGTTTATCGTGGCAGGGAAGGCAGAGAAGAGTTCCTGGGGACTGGAGAGGGCGGCTGGGGCGCTTCACATTTCCGCAGACAAGGGAAGAGAAGGGAGGATAAGCGTGCTAGGCTCATTCCTCCTTTGTCCCTCTTTAGTCGCCCCAGAGGTCAGTCCACGGACGTTGCTGTCCACATTCAAGGTGACCTTGCTCCCTAAGTTAAACATCTATGGAAATACCCTTACAAACATACAGATGTGTATGTTTGACGTCCAGCCAAATTGACGGTGAAAAATCTTCCATTCCCTAAAAGTCTGCTGAGTTGGTCAGTGGCAAAGCTATCAGGGTTTAACTCTCCCCCCAGAGACGGATTCGTCCTCCCAAGGAACTTTCAGAGCTATTGTTGCTTCAACGGTGACACTTGGGGATGGAAGCTCTTACATCAAGGGTAGACTGGAGGTGGGAGATGCCAGGAAAGAGGGAACAGTTCATGGCAGAAGGGAAATGACCAAAAGGATACATGAAAAAAAATAGGAGCTGCAATCTCCACTTCTTACCTTGAAACTGAAGCTCCCTACTTCTCAGAATCCAAGTTCATTCAGAACACATTGTTCATAACGACGTTCAGGACAATTGCATTCTCTGAAAACGTGCTTTGCATCTAGAAAAGACTTGTTCAGGACTGTCACCCACCCACCGGTGAGTGTCTCACGGGACCCAGATTGCCCTGTTAAAAATGCCGAACTCTTTAATGGCAATCACTTAGAAAGAGAAGTGGAGAACTGGTCTATCCTCTTTGCCCCACTTTCTAGAGATGAAACTTATACTAAAATACTTGCGTAATCAATATTTTCCACCTTGCTTCAAACTCTAACTCCAATGCCTTAGATCTGCATAGGGAGTCATGGCCATTTTCAGCTACGTAGCAAGTCTGAGGGCCGCCTGAGATATTCAAGAGTCTGTCTCAAAAACCAAACAAGACAACTCCCCCAACAACTTCAAACTCATTTCTTTCCTTAAATTGATTTTATTGAGATATATATTTTTCTCTGCTCCCCTTCCTTCCTCTCCCCTCCCCTTCAACCCTCTCCCATGGTCCCCATGCTCCCAGTTTACTCAGAAGATCTTGTCTCTTTCTACTTCCCATGTAGATTAGATCCATGTATGTCTCTCTTAGGGTCCTCATTGTTCAAACTCATTTCTGTGTATGTGTGTATGTATGTGTAGGTGTGTATACATATTTAGCATATATATGTTAAAATTTTTGGCATTTAGATTTTGGTCATTATACATGTTGTGATTCTCTTTCCTACCATCCCTCTAGATTCTAGAGTCTGGAAAAGAATATTAGATTGGGAACATATATCGGGGTCATATGGTATTTTGTGTATTTGTCCACAGTTTTGTCAGCTGTAGTCTTCTAGTTTTTAGGGGGGGGGAGGAATGAGTTACCATTCAGACCTATTCAGTTGGAGAAATCTGTTAGACACCCAAGATTACGTCTTCCACTTTCAAATAGAAGCCTTTAAATCACATTTTCAAATAATGTGATCATCAACATCCTTATTGACTGTTCCCCTATGATGAGAAACACTCAGGATTTTCAAGATTCTTCTTGCTTGTAGCATCCAGAGTCAGAGTCCTGCAGATAATGGCTGGATAGCAGGATGGATGTACGTTCATTCTGTAATTCTTAGACGATGTCAGATATTACTGGTACTCATATCCCTTTGAGCCTCATCACACTGACGTCTGCCAGACTCCAGTTTGTGGGTACCTGTGTGTGCTATCCAAAGCCTGTCTTGTTCCCAGAGACCAGCAGACTTTCACTCCACAGGGAAGCCTTCAGCCAATAACTCAAGGGATTTCGAGTATAAAAGCCACCATGTCCGCACTCTGCACTGGACTGTATTACCCGCATGGTTATTGACATGATAGCGTCTACCACTCCTCCTTCACACACAGAAGGGGGTTTCTGGAGTCGTAATACAGATTAATTACTTATGCTGGAACTTTTATCTGCTACTGGAGGGTGAAGCAAGATAGATCTGATATTGCAATCAACTTCCTCATTCTGATGCTTCTTTTCTTAGGCTTCTAAGCATAAAAAGCTCCCAACAGCTTTTTTCAATATTAACTACAACCTAAACCACAGTCCCACAAGCCATGTCATTGTGATTGATTTTATTTAACTTAAACTCAGACATTATGTTTATTCCTGTTATACTCTTGGCTCATTTCCATATACCAAACTAACAGAATAACTTTGAATATTGATTTGTTCTTTTGCTGTGTTATCTATCTCTCACAGACATGAGTCATACTGAGAAATCTGATAACCATGTCTTCTTTTTTTTTTTTCGTTCACTTTTTCAGAAAAACTTTGAATAACACTGGTTGGAGGCAGAGTTGTAAACCCAACTTCGTCTTGTCTTAGCAGCCTAGATTCTTGCAGTAGGAAAGAATGCTCATTAATGATTGTCCAAAAGCAATGCACAAATTCAACTAATTAGAATAGCAGGCTGCAGTTGCTTTGTTGGGATGTAGATGGTCTGTCATTAAGACGTGCTTAGAGTCTAGAGCCCTATCAGGAAGATAATATGCTAAGTTGCTTTATTGTTAACAATGCTGTGCTGCCCACTAAGGAAAGCTGGATTCTTTAGCCTCTCTCTTGCTCCTCTATCTCTCTCTATTTCTTTGTTTTGTTTGTTTTATTGTTGTTTCCAAGACAGGGTCTCTGTGTAACCTTTGATGTCCTGGAATTGGCTGTGTAGACCTCCAACTCTTCCCCCAAGTTCTGGAATTAAAGGCATGCACCATTATGCCTGACCTACTGGATTCATCTCCAAAAACTTCCAGTCCTCCTTCTGGTAACTTGTTCTACAAATTTGCCAGGGACTTACTTATGTATGTTGGTGGCAGGAGCTGGTTGGCTGGCAGTTGAGGGAAACACTATATGTCTTTACTTGTGAATTTTGCCAAGACACTTTCTTATTCATATCTCTTCTTCCTTAACACAGGAAGCAGAACTTGTGAAAGCCCGATTTAAGAGCCCAGGGTGCCTTTTTCTTGAAGACATCAGTGACTTTCATATAACCTGAGCTACCTTTGTCCCTTCTGTGGAAAAGCTGATTCATTTCTGGAGAACCCAGTTTGACTCTATGGCCCCATCTCAAAGCTGGGCTTCTCTCTCCACGTTTATCTTCCTACACCAAATACAAGTGTCAAGCTTCTGATAGTTCATTGAACGGTTTGAAAACCCAGGCTTCTGTGGCCCCAGCCCCTTGAACCTTACCTGGGCAGAATTCTACCACAAACTGTGCAGTGAGCTCTTCTGGGAGACCCTACAGTTCTGCTCCTCCTTTGTCTCTCATTCTCTTCCTTTTCACTGGCCTCATTCACATCCCATAATCCCACTCACTCTGTGATCCCATTCATCACATCCACCCCATTCATCCCATCCATTTCTTCCTGTCCTTGTTCATGTGAAAAATCGTCTCCTCTTCAATGTGTCAGTCTGGAGTACTAGAGCTTAGGTGGCCATTTCTTGGTCTTGATCACTCCCTCCACACCCAGTTTTCCTCTGGAAGATGGCCCAGTTCTTCTAGAATTGTAAGAATAATGTTTCAATCCGGTGAAATCACCCTGAGGATCGGGATAGGTCTTTGTTCATGGTCATGCCCACACCAATTGGTCGACTCAAAGCAATCTCGGGATATTTGAGGGACGAAGTGACTAGATTCATCCTTTCCTTCATCCAGGATTGGGGTCCTTTGTCATAAATGTACTCTAGAATGTGTGTAGTGAGAGGCAGGGCTGGAGATGCTTCTGGGGAGTTGGAGAGCAAGAATCTGGTCTCTTAGTACAGGCTGCCTCACTCCTGAACAGCTTAGCCTTCCTCCACGGGAGGCCATGGAAATCCATCCAGCAGGAATGTCCACAGTCTGAATGTTCTTTGCTGAGTAGCTTAAGAGTAAAGGACACCAGCCTGGGCCATGGAAAAAGCACCTATAGCCCAGGGAGCTCTGACACACTCTGCTGAGTGAAGTTCTAACACACACCTGTTCCTGCCAGAGACAGCAAGAAGAGGGGGAAGCAGAGTAGGGAGCCGAGAGGAAGAGTCAGCCAAGATTCCTGTCTGTATTCCAAATCCCTTTGCATAGCCCGTTGCCAAAATCGATTTTAATAACTGAAAGATTTACCTGGGTCAAACATGGTTTTCAACTGGGTAGCAATTAATTAATTAGCTACCACTCACCTAAACATCACCCTGGGATGCTGTTTTGATGCTAGCACATATCAAAGAGGACAAGCCACATTCTCTTTTCCAAGCCATCAATTAATCAACCCAAAATGAAGGTCTAGACCCTTGCCTGTGCTTATAGACACTTCAGGGTGTCCTCTACCAGGGTGCCACATCCCTGAGTTAGGGCTGCAAAACCTGTTAAGCAGCTTGAGAAAGTTAGTCAGTGTTAACTCAGTATTCAAAAGAAAATCACAATAGTTAACATTAAGAAATCACAGAAACAGCTTCATAATTAATAAATGAAAAAATGTTCCATCAGTTAATCAATAAAGTTGTGAGAGAGAATTGATCGGATGGGGGAAACTCTTTTTGTGGGTACAATTTTTCACCTCCTTGGAACAGAAGACTCCCCAGAGAGCTGTCAACGTAACAGACACTAGGGAGTCTGACCCAAAAGTGGGGGGGAGGAAAGAAGGAGGATGATTAGTTAAAATCTCTGTGAGTGGCAGCTTTCATTCTGCAGGCACAAGCTGGGTTGGGTCCAGAAGAAGCAAATAAGAAACTTATGGAGATATCAGAGCAGCCCAAGTGGCTGGGCTTCACCCGTCTTGAGAGGCTTTCTCCTGACAGAATGGAATTGCATCCACTTTGGAAGCTAGGAGCTGGTCTGGCCCGTGGTGACCTCGGTGACTCTAGTTTATCAAGTGCACAGAAGCTACATTCCCCAGGTGTGATGTGTCAAATGTGTGGAGAGCTACTGAATCAAAACAGCATCTTGCAAATTATTTTGATGTTTGAAGGATTCAGCATGTTCAGGAGCAAAGAATTCGTGTTTCGCTAGGTACCCGATCTCAGAAATGTTGCCCAAATTTTTCAGTTTATACACATCTCCCGATCCAGAATCAGCGAGACTGGGGCCCAGAAATCCAGGTTTGTGAAGATGTGCCCTGAGATCTGTCTCTAGCTTCCATCAGAGTGTGGTCATCACAGAATTCGTCCGCTCCCCTCTCTCCCGGTATATGTTCTGGTAATGAGACGCATCTTTGCCCCTCTCTGTTATTTTTATTGGACAAGTGTTAAGTCACAATATTTACTGAGCCCATGCCATACGCCCAGAGTTGTAGGAGGTTCTTGCAAAGTGTATTAGTCACTTAAACCTCACAGCCTATTAATATAGCATGGCGACCATCACCTCACTGATGAGAAAGTGAAGTCTTGAAAAGATGGAGCTGTCTGCTAAAGTAAAGATTTGAACCTAGGCCTGTCCCCTTGCTAGGAAGACTCCTACTGTTGTGTTATGCTCCTGCAGAGAATGTGTCAGTTGGGAGGACACAAGGCAGTGTCCCTGGCTGCCAGCTGAGAACATTCCTTATGGGAAGGAAGTTCTTCTGCCTCTCACTTCCAGACACACAGAACTTTGGTTCATATGACTAAGGTTAGAGTATTGTTTTACTCCTCCTTGTAGAACGCTGGCTAGCAGTCTCTTTTAGGCTACAGAATGGTAAAAAAGTGGTAGAGAAGCAGATCTGAAGAATACCTGTGATTTCCCCAAAGCTTGCTTTCGTATTAGACTAATGTCTTAGCTGGAGTTCTATTGCTGTGAAGGAACACTATGACCAGAGCAGCTCTGATATGAGAAAGCATTTAATTGGAGCTGGCTTCAGTTTCTGAGGTTTAGTCCATTGTTACCAGGGAATTGAACATGGTGGCATGCAAGCAGACATGGTGCTAGAGAAGGAACTAACAGCTCTGCATCCAGATCCACAGACAACAGGAAGAGAGAGCCACTTGGTGTAATTGGGGACTGCTCGTTCATTTCCTGGCCACTCAGACCTGGAAAGTCACAAGGAAACTATATTAATTACAACACTGCTTGGCCGATGACTCAGGCGTATTTCTAGCTAGCTCTCGCATCTTAAATTAACTCTAGTCTATTAATCTATGTATCACCACAGGGCTGTGGCCTCCTGGTAAGGCTCAGTGTCTTCCTTCTTCAGCAGCTCTACATGGTGTCTCCTTGACTCCACCTACTCTCTCTATATATCTCCTCCAGCCTGGCTTTATTCTGCCCTGCCATAGGCCAAAAACAGTTTTTATTAACCAATGACAATAAAACATATTCACAGCATACAGAGGGGAATCCCACATCAACTGGGCCTAGCTTGGGCTTTTGAAAACCTCAAAGCCCACCTCCAGTGACACACTTCCTCCAAAAAGGCCACCCTTCTAATCTTTTCAAATAGCACCACTGTCTGGTGACCAAGCTGTCCTACTTATGGACCTATGGGGGCCGTTCTCATTCAGACAACTAGAAGTAAGTATTACTAAACAATGCCTCAAAAGGGCAGGTTCTAGAGCCTAAGATGGAATCGCTGAAACAATGAGGTAGTTTTTATTTTCAAGGCCTTTCAGGTCAAGTATGAGAATCACCAAGGTTGGGATTTCCTGGTAGCCGCATCTCCACCCCCAAGGAAATGTTGGTTGATTTTATAATTGGGAGTGTGCTGGACAGGGACTGGCCTAGTCATTTATTGCTGTTAACAAATCATGCCAAACCAGTGACTTGAAAGCACCATATATCCAAAAACAAACATTTATTCAGTTTATTAAGCTGTATCATAAGCCAGTCTTACAGAGAGGATGTTCCAGCACTCCCATCTAAGCCTAGGGTGCTGGTGAACCCAAGAATTCACTTCCAACATGGCGGAATCACATGGATGGTACATTGGTGCTGATGGGCTAGAAGCTTAGCGGGGTCTTCTCCTTGGGCAGGCCCGATTCCTTCCAGCATGATAGCTGGCTTCCAAGAGCATGAGCTGCAAGGGAAGAAAGTGGCAGCTGCCGAGATGTTAAAGCTGTGGGGCGAGAAGTTGCTATGGTGTCTGTTTTGCCATGTTTTATTAGTCAGTCAGTCATAGAACACAGACTCAAGGAGAGGAGGCAGGCTTTTTCCTCAGCTGAAAGAGCATCAGAGAACTTGAGGGCCATGTTTCTAAAACCACCACAGTAGAGATTTTCATCATGGGTGACTCTGCAGGAAGCTGTGTCTTCTGAAATGGGCGTCTCTGCCTTGATAGTTTTAGAGGTTTTTTTCTTTCTTTTTTTCTTTTTTTTTTGTTTATTTTTATTTAGTTGTTGAAATAAAAATTTCTGCCTCCTTCCCATTTCCCATTTCCCTCACCCTCCTCCCACACATTGCTCTCTCCCTTCCCCTCTCCTCCCCCTCTCCCCCCCCACTCCATTCCCCCTCCCTCTCGAGAATGAAGAGCAGTCCAGATTCCCTGCCCTGCGGGAAGTCCAAGGTCCTCCCACTTCTATCCAGGTCCAGGAGGGTGAGCATCTAGCCAGTTTTAGAGTTTTTGAAAACAAAATGAGGAAGTTGGACTGTGATCTTGCCTTAAGGACTCTGACCCTCCTTCACACATAGGTGAGAGGTAGGTGTGAAGAGAGTCCTCTGGAAGAGTTATCTCGGTTCCTTAAGGTTAACTCTAAACCAGGACTCTTGCAGACATGATTGAAATCCACATCCTTGCGGGGTTTGTTCAGCTCAGTGGTAATTTTAGTCTACTGTGGAATTCTTCCTGCCTCCAAAGAAGGCTGTGGAGATTATCTTATTAGGTCGCAAGCTTCATTATACTGCTGGCCCCTCCCTTTGGCTTACTCAGAGTCTAAAGGTCATTCTTCTGAACAGTGTGTGTTTTGCGTGGGGTTGAGGGGCATCAGACAGTGGCTAACGCTCTGTGGCTACTCCTTTTCCCCCTGGATCTGCCTGTGAGAGCACCGCACAGCCTCATGTTAAAAAGGAATAGAGGAATAGTCCAGTGTGTTACATATGGCCAGTTTAGTTCCTCCTTACACGACGTTGCTATTTCTCCCTCACTGTGCCAGAGGGACCAGGAAGAAGACCCAGATTGCTTGATTATGAAAATGCATGGAACCCAATGTGAGAAACTCATCCCAGGATTGCATGTGGTGTGTAAGCTGAGAAGGGGATACCCATCAAACCAAAATGATCAAGCTGAGGAGATGGATCAGTGTGGAAAGTGGTCACTGGGTATGCATGAAGACTTGAGTTTGGACCAACAGCACTCACGTAACACCTGGGCATAGCAGTATGTGCCGGTAACTCCAGTAATTGGTGGCATGGAGACAGACAGAACCAGGGAGTTCACTAGACAGCCAGTTTGACCACAAGCGTGTGATTCAGGCTCCTGCCCCCCCCCCAAATGTGGAGAGATGATTAAGGAAGACATGCAAAAGTCAGTCTCTCTGACCTCCACATACACCCCACACACAGACACACACACACAGAGAAAGAGAGAGAGAATGAATCAAATGGTTCAGTATGAAAAACGTGACACCCCAGCTCTGTATGGTAGATTACAATGTAATTATGATATAGCCACTAACAGAGTTATTTTTCATTTTTCCAAGGCATGGTTGAGGGCATTTCTCCAGTATCTCTTTTGGTTGCTGTTGAGTGACAGAAATTCAATTCATTCTGGCTTAAACAAAGAAAAGGGTGGGATAGATTTCGTGGTTACATGAAAGAAAGATGAATCTTCAATAACAAACTGATCAAGAGCTTCAAATAGTATCAAGACATCATCTCTCTCATTAACGAGTCTCATCTTAGAAGAGGCCCCTGACAGCATCCTCCCTGTTGTGATTTTAATATATGACTCTGAAGTTGTATGCAGCCCCTTCCATTGAGATTTGGGCTATATCTTCTGTCTTTGAATTTCTATTCTGCTCTAGCAGAATCTATATAACGGCAAAGACAGTCACAAGCAAAGGCCATCACAGATCAACTTAACAGCTGATTCCCAAGGATATTCTGCTATATTCTATGCATAGATTGGAGTCAAACATAACTGTCATCAGAAAGATTTCATCCAGCAACTGAAAGGAGCAGATGCAGAGACCCACAGCCAAAAATTAGGTGCAGCTCAGGGAATCCTGTGGAAGAGAGGGAGGAAGGATCATAGGAGACAGAGGGGTCAAGAACACCCTAAGAACACAGCCCACAGAATCAACCAAATGGGGCTTACAGGAATTGACAATCAGGGAGACTGTATAGGTTTGAACTAGGTCCTCCACCTATACATCAAGGTATATAGCTTGGTGTTCTTGTGAGACACCTAACAGTGGGAGTTGGCCCTGTCTCTTGACTCTTTTGCCTGCTTTTGGGACCCCCTTTCTCCTAATGGGTTACCTTGCCCAGCATTGATTTGAGGGTATGTACCTAGTCTTATTATAACTTGTTATGCCATGTTCAGTTGATACCCCTGGGAGGCCTACTCCTTTCTGAAGGGAAATTGAGAAAGAGTGGTTCTGGAGGAGATGGGATGTTGGGGGGAGAAACTGGGAGAGGAGGAAGGAAGGGAAACTGGTTGGTATGCAATATATAAGAGAAGAATAAATTAAAAAAAAAAGAAGGAGAAAAAAAAGACTGTGGAATGCTAAGCCCTAAACAGAACATCTACATCTCATTCCCTCCTCCCAAGACTCAGAGATCATTGCAGAAGAGGAGGCAGAAAAATCACAGAAGTCAGAAGTGTGGATGACCTGAAAACTGCTTTCCAGACACAGCAGGACAGTTTCACATTTGAATCCACACAAGACTTGTATAAGCTCAAGCCAGACAAAATCTTAGCATGAAGAGGGAAGCAGGCACACATTTCCACCCTCTAAGCTATTAGACCTTAATGTATGCTGCGAGAGGGAGAGTCTGACTCCTTTAACAGTCTTGTCCCAAGGGAAGTGGGCAGTTGGTTCAGTTAAGAGCACTGGTTGATCTTATCAGATCTCATCCCCAGCACCCACATGGTGACTCACAACCACCAGAGTAGCTCCAGTTCCAGGAGATTTGAACCTTCTTTTGACCTCAGGCACCAGGCATGCCCATGAAGCACATGTGTCCATACAGACAAAACACGTGTATATGCATTGTATAATAAATAAAGCTAAAAAATTAAATAAGGGTGTAGCCTTTGTAGGTCAACTACCACATATCCAAGGCTACATAATGAAGAATATATGGATAGCGCAAACCCAACTTGATGGACAGGACATAAAGGTGGGTGGGTAAAGAACGAGTGGAGGATCTGGGGAAAGCTGGGGTATAAGCAAATATTATCACAACCCACTGTACAAAATTCTTAAATAAATCATTTTTAAAAGAGGAGAAAATATTATCACAAGTGATCCTTTCAAAATTCTGGCAAAAATCAATATGCTGGTAGGGCCTTGGCTTTGAAGACTCTAGGAGAGGACACTTCCTTGCCTCCTTTAACTTCTGGAGGGTCCCTATATTCCTTGCCTAGGGGCAGCAGCAATTGATCCTTTGCCCTTCTCCATCTTCACATAGCTTCTTACCCTGCTTCCAAATAATTCAAGATTCTGATTGAACACAAATCTGGGAGAGACACTATTCAATCTATCATCTGTCTCACATGTACCTGAAAATTGCCACATTCTTTCTAGAGATTCCCAGTATCACTGAAGCCCACCAACAGATCCCAACAAGGAGTACAACCACAGTTGGAGACGTAGACTGGGGTTTCACAAACTCAGACTACATACAGATAGGCCAGATGAGACTTTATTGTAGGAGTTGTCCTGTACACTATAAGATACTTGGCAACCTTGTTCATCATTAGATACCAATAGTATGTCCTCCAACCGTGACAATCAAAATGTCTCCAGACATTGGCATATTTCCCCCAGGTGTGTGTAAGGAGGTTATCTCTTATTAGGAACCTGCGGTCTATATCAAATACGATCAAGAAAAACAGCCATTCTAGGATGAAGCAGTCTTGGGTAGACGAAGTCTCAGATGGCCACAGATACAAGGACACCCATCACAGTCTGTGTCAGTTGGAAACTGAGGTCCATTCTAAGTGCTTATCACTGTAGAAAATTAATAAAGTGTAGTCTTTCCAACATCAGTCATGTTATTAAACCAAGACTTCAAAGTACTTAAAGCTTCAACTTGGTACCTTGAAGCCAAAATTCCATAAGCAGGTTTGCTTGGCCCTTCCCTCAAGATTCACTGTTTCGTATTGTTTCTGAGTACCTTTCAAGACATCCATCTCTGTTTCCTTCTAAGATGCAGCTCAGTGTCTAACACTCAAACATCATTCAGTACGTTCTAAATCTATTAAATATATAATACTATTACCTAGAATTTATCTGTTAATTCTACATACAATATATTGGTATTGGTTAAGATCAAAACAAATGTTTAATTCTTAAGAAAATAATCTATTTTTAGAAAGCAAATATAATTTAACTTGGTTGCCTTGCATAAATAGGAAATCTGATTATTCCTTCGTCTTACTTTTCCTTTTTAAAATTTAATTCACAGAGAGATGACCAATTATGGATGACCCCTCAGTTTAATAACACATCTGTTAATGTTCTAGAAAAAAAAGAGCCAGTGAATTAAATTAAGTATTAATGGGGTTTGAATTGATTTGAGGAACTGAAACAAAGAAATATTGGACCTTGTGACCTAGTTCTATATATTTTTACTGAAAACTGATTTGAAGTTTGGAAATGAGAGGTAATCCTGACTTTGTGTCTTCACATGGATCATGGCAAAGCTTTCGACACTTGGTTAGGTATAGCAACAGTAAAAATAATAACCAAACTGTAAAGCATGGTTGATACATAATTCATCCATCCATCCATCCATCCATCCATATATACATCCATTCAATGACTATTCATAGTCACTACTGTGTTAGACAGTGTTATAAGTTTCAGGATTTAGAGACAAACATTAAATCATTCCTGAAGATACCAGCAAGGTGGCCCTTAGCTTTTGGGTCATTGTGTGAAGCTGGGCATTGACAGACTCCCAATAGTAGCCTAAGAAGATGAGAAGTAATGAGAGCTTTTGGAACCTCAGCCTGTGAAGGAGACCAGAGCAGGACCTGCTGGAACTAAGGTCCAATCCCTCTCACTAAGACACAGGAGAAGTCTGCCTTAACTCTGCACTCACATCTGAAACCCAAGACAAGCTTGGTGACCTTTAGTAGATGACATTCACTCAGTGTTTAATAGGTCATGGCTTGGGATTTCTGGAAGAATGAAATGAGTAGATGTTGATAGAATGACCCAGCTCAGAGATGCGACCACTGAGTAATAGATATCCTATTATTAGACTTTGTGGGAAAGACAGGGTGACAAACTTAACCCTTTCACCACTACACTAGAACACAGGCATGCTTATTCCAGAAGTGTTTCCTGAGCATCCCCAAGCCACAGGAGGCATGTTCTATACTCTTGTCTGTCTTTCTCTTCCTCTCTTTCTCTCTCTGTACGCCTGAGTGTGTCTAATGGGAGCTGGCCATGCAGGCCAGAAGGAGGCATCAGATTCCTTGGAGCTGGAGTTACAGGCAGTTGTGAACCATCTGATATGAGTGGTGATGTCTGAACTCTGGTCCTGATGGAGCAGTGGGCATTCTGAACTGCTGACCTGTCTCCTCCCCAGGCTTCTTTAACACAGGTTTTGGACATCAAACTTAGGTCCACATGCTCTGAAGGCATTAGCTTTACTGACAGAACCAGCTCCTCAGACCCCTCTCAATGTTTTTGTACATAAGCATTCTGAATCCTCACAGTAGCCCAGTGAGGTGGGTGACATGCTGAGCCTTTTACAGGCAAGGAAACTGAGGTAGGGAGAAGTGAAATGACTTGTCATCTAGAAGTCTCGGGGTGGGGGTTCTTGGAGTGTGTGGGGGAATGACCTAGGTAGCCCAGTGATTAAAGTCCCTGCTATCTACCCCAGACCTGAAGCAAATGATCCATGGGTTTAGCTGTGGGTCCCAGATATCACTTTGGGGGCACTAAGAGCTTTAGCAAAGACGGTGAGAACTGACATCATCAAGAATTGACTTTGGAGCCTGGGGAGGTGGTCCAGCAATTAAGTGTACCTGCTGCTCTCACAGAGAACTCAGGTTCAGTTCCCAGCATCCACATGATGGGCAACAGCTGTCCAGAGCTCCAGCTCCAGGGACTCTGTAGCCCTCTCTCTTGGCCTCCATGGACACTTAGCATGCATGAGCATACGCACAAGCAGGCAAACCATTCATGCACATAAAATAAAAATGAGTGTAAGAAAAGAAGGATTGACTTTTACATGGGAATGAATAGGCCTAAGCTGTCCCCTGCATCCCTTCCATAACATCCACACTTGCTCAAGCAAAGGGCTGAGGAGCAGGGCAGAGGCTGGACCGAGGAAGCAAGCCCTAATTACTCTGCCTGGAGCAATGCCCCTAGCCAGTCTTTTCTACTGACCATTATAAATATTCCAGAGCCAACTGCATTATTATTAATGCTTTAATGCAGATCAGTTGTGTCCAATTTCAGGAGGATTGTGAGGGGAAAAAACTCCAGAGCAAAGCTGGAAGGGAAGTGAAAATGGGGTTTCTGGTACATGCCCAAAGTCAAGCCTACTCTTCCTCACTGACAGAGCCACCTCATCCTGAACAACCTGGGTAGGGGTGGAGACGATGGCTATGGCCTCCCTGAGTCAAGGCTGAACCTCAGAAGCAAGCTGCCCACCCTGTCAGTGATGGGCCCAGTGGACTAGAAAGAACTGGCTTAATAAATGTTTTACTCTGGCATTTGGTGGAGGGCAGGCCCTGGCCTGGCCTCAGAGCTGCCAGGGAGTGCTGTGGGGCCTGCTGACACTTCTCTGCCCTTTCCATGGTGTTCTCATGACAGCTGCTACCTGGGGGCCACTAGGCGGGAGTGTCCGCTGTGCAAGGTGGTGACCTTCTAAATCCGCATCAGTTAATAAACTCGGCTGGCCCCAGAGCCCAGAGCCTGCCCGCCTCGGCGGCTTCTGCCGATTCCTCCTGTTGGTTTTCATTCCCCTCTTCCTCCTTCTCCGTCTTACCATTATGCCTGACATTTCTAAGGCCAAGTTTTGTTACAAGCAATTAGCCACGTCAGTGCTCTGAGAAGATAAACTGCACTGCAAGCCAAGACACGGGAAGAGCAGGAAACACCTGGGAGATCCTGATCCAGGAGCGGGTTGCCCAGAGGGTCCCTGTGTGGCGGCCCCGCAGAGCTCACTGCCCCCTACACTGACCATTGATGTCCCTGCTTTTTCTTCTTCTTTTGTGGGTATATATATGTGGGGAGCATCCGTGTTTATATGGGGGTGCACATTGTGGAGTACACGTGCATGTGTGTGTATACACGTGTCTTTCTTTCTTTTCGCATTCTTTTACTGAGGCAGGATCTCATGCTGTACCGGGAACCAGTCTGATGAACCACATCCCAAGTGATGGGATTGTGGGGGTGGGCACTGGTCCAGCTCTCCTGTGGGTGGTAGGAATCTGACCTTCCATCTTCATGCTCACACAGCAAGTATTTTATCTACTGAGCCATCTTCCCAGCCCCCAATTTTCTGATGTTAATTTGGAAATTCTCCCCCACCCCCACCTGAGCTTCTTAGGCCTTGGGAAGTGCCCAAAAAATGAAATCCACACCTATTTCCAGTGTTTGTAAACAGAAAAAGAAATTGCATATTAATCCATAATAAACTATATGATACAGGCGAACTTACTTAACTTTTTCCATGGACTTATCCACTCGATAGGGCTGTCTAGACACTCCGATTGCCAGTTTCGTATGCTGACTAATAGGAACTGAATCTCCCAAATTTCCATTCGGTCTACATTGTATCTGCATCCCTTGCAAGAGATATAAAAAGAGGGTCTGTGCGCTAGCCAAGACCTGGATATGCAGCAACAGTCCATTTCATTCCTAAAGCAAACAGTTACGACTAACCCACTGCAACCCTTCTGGGAGCCCCACCAGAAGGCCTGCCTTAGACATAAAGAGTGACAAATGAGTAAAGAAGAGGAAAGAGGGGTGAAAACAATCTTGGGAGGAGCTGAGACCAAAGAGAGCTAAGCTGCCCAGTGCTTCCCAGTGTTGTACACCGTGCGGTTGAAATACCCGGAACTCTTCCCCATAGGGCTGTCTCTCTTCCTAGTTGGAGGTGTGGGAAAATATTACTGGCAACCCTTCAGTGCTAAGCAATCCCCCACCTCCTGTCTCACCTTGGGGAAGACTGTGGCTACAGTCTGAGAGCAGAGACTGTTGGGACCCCGTGGGATAACCCCTTCCAATCATAATCCATACTATTCCTGGCACCAGCCAAAGAGGTTCACCTGCCTCCTAGTAACACCCCCCACAAGGTTGTTTCCTGTACTCTCTCTCCATCAGGGGCCAGAATAGCTCTGTCCATTTGCAATCCCAACAGGTGGTTTGGGAACATGCCATGGCATTTTAGACTAAAAGTTTTAGTACTAAAGACAGGAAAATGGCTCCTCCATGTTGTCCAAGAGGAAAGGATGTGGTGTTCAGCAGTCTACCTCCCGCCCGTAGAGTTTTCTGCTCCTTTGCCAAATACTCAACGACAGGAGATTCGACAGGAGATTCGAAGGCATGGCAGTAGAGCCTGCTGGGCTCTGGGAGGGCTTTCTGTCTGTAACATGGCTAAAGTAAATGCTTCACAGCAGAACATTTGTAAGAGGAAATAGCCACTGAATGATCTCAGAAGCCAGAGAAATTCAGGGACCAGGTTTGCCCTTTTTGGAATAAATCACCCTAATAAGAACTAACCAGGGTCCTGAAACAACTATGCCAAGCTAGGCCAGTGGCACACACCTTTAATGCCAGCATTCAAGAGACAGAGGCAGGAGGATCTGTGAGTTCAAGACTAACCTGGTCTACAGAGTGAGCTCCAGGACAGACAGAGCTACCCAGAGAAATCCTGTCTCAAACAAACAAAGAAAGAAACAAAAACCCACCAAAAAAGTAAAACTATGTCAATCCCTTCTGATGGTAGTGCCGCTGTTATTTAATTACCACCTATTAAAGATCCCATCACCAGCACACCCACACTGGGGTCTAAACTTCAGGCACGAACTCTTCAGGGACATGCTGAAGGCATAGCACATTGCGATAGCATCTGTTCAGTTTGAAGTAGTATGTTGGCCTGGTGGTAACGTCACAACCGTGATTAATTTTTAAAAATTAGATGCAGCAGCAAAAAACAAGGAAACGCCTCCCCCATGAGTGGTCAGCAGTCAACAACACAAGCTCCTCCCACAAAAGGGCTAAAGCTGAGTCTGGGATAGCTCTACTGGATAACTTCTGTCTTTCAAACGTAAGGGCCTTCTGGAAATATCCAGTGCTACTACAATGGATAACAGGTCTAAAGCTCTGATTCCAACAGAGTTCCGTCCTGCTCTTTCTGTCTGGAGTTCATTGAGTCTGAGGCCAAGACATAGAGAACTAGCAAAACCTGTTGAGTCCACTCTTTTAACAACGCTGCCCAGATCTGCCCCCATCCTGCGGGATTTTCATTGAAGGGACAAAGAATAGGGGGAAGGCTACTATGACTACCATTCCTACCGGATATTTGTAATTTGTGGTGGGTTTAGGGGAGGCTGAATTGGAGGTGGGAGTGAGAAAAACACGGAAATAATGAGACTGACTAGAGAGAAAAGAGAAACTAGAATTATCTTCCCTCTCCAGCCCATCCTACCTAACAAAACAAAACAGTGATGAGCTGATAGCTGATACCATCTGTTAGTTTTCATAAGAGACTGGAAAACAACCAGTTCTAGTAAGTGGAAAGCAAATGTGTCTGGTCCTCCTGTCAGTCCTAGCTACATGATCTAGAAATTGTAGCATAGCATCACCAGGAACCCAGCACAAACGTGTTCTCATGGTCTCGCAGTGCTCGAAGGTCTCGAGTGGTCCCGGGCCCAGCTCCCTACAGGTGCGTCCACTTCCTGAACCAAGGCTTACAAGGGCTTTATCATCCACTTCCTGCCTCCAGCATTTGCTGTTTATCTGAAATTCAAATTTACAGAGTCTTATGGTTTGAGTGCTACCCGAAGTTTCATGTCCTGGACACTTGTCCCTGTGTAACAAAGTGTGAAGGGATAGGGACATTAAGAGGCAGCCAAATGCATCTGCTGCAGGTGTTACTCTCTCAAAGGGATTAACCAGGCACTCATGGGAACCCAATTAGTTCTCCAGAAAGGTTTGTTATAAAAGGACAAGCCCCATCCTTCTTCTCCATCCTCTGGCTTCTTGTATTGCCACGTGACCTCATCCTCATGGACATAGCCCCACCATGGTGTGTTGGCTGTCCAATGGAATGGAGCCGAGGAGATTCTCAGCATAGGCTGACCCTATGTGGCTGTCTTTCAGAGGCATCATCCCTGCATTTATTTCCGCTTCCCGTATTTTTTTTCCAAAGTCCTCAAATTTATTTTCTTCCAAAGACCCTGAACTGCCCCTGCTCCAGGGTTTCAAAACTCATTTAGGAACATTCTCATCTTCAGTGTTCACAGTTAGTGCTGCTTCCCAAAACAGGTTAGAAGTGCTTTGAGGGAAACGGACTTGCCCTGAAAGGTACTATGTCTCCCAATCCATGCTTGCACATACCAGACAGGCTCTTATGATGGAGACTGTGCCACTCCTAGGTCTCGGGCCAGAAAGATTTTCCTTCAAGAAAAACCCCAAATCAGGTGTTTAAACCAGAAGGGTAAGCCAGGGCAGGACCGGGGTGGGAAGCGGTCATCACCGTGTTGTCTCAGAACTGTGCTACAGGCCAACTCCAGCCCGTGCACAGGCCCTCCCAGGGAACCCCCGCATGTCATTCCCCATGTGGATTAGAAGCTGATACGAAAGACAGAAGGCAGGGAGCTGGCACTGCTGTCAGGGTCTATGGAAGTCTCACAGATGACAGCTAAGCACTGGCTTGCTGTTGCTGCCCTGTAACCCAAAAAGAATCGATTTCAAACCCATGGCCGAATAGTGCCTCTGGGGGCCTCAGTACTCAGCCAGCTCTGAAAGCTGAAGTTGGGGAGGAAAGAGGGAACCAAAGGAGGGACCCCTTGCAGTCTAAAAGGGAAGATGCTCACGTACATACACACACACGCACACACACGCACACACACGCACACACACACACACACACACACACACACACCTACGTCTGTCTGTCTGTCTGTTGCCTCTGTCTCTCTGGCCCCACTGCTCTAGTTCTTCTCTGAAATTCTTTCCCCTCACCTTTGCGGAAGGGGATCACAGCTCAGGAAATCATTGTCCCTTTTGCTTCATGAAAGTTCAGCTATGACCCCAGTGACAGAGACCATAGACAGCACTTTCACCTGTGTGTAAGTCCCTCCAAAACATACATTTTCGTAAACATTTAAATTCCAGAAATTCTATCCGCTCATTCTGGACTACAAGAAAGGAACCATTCCTGAGAAAGTAGTGAACATGTCATCATGTGAGCATGTGTCACGTGCCTGGATGTCTCAAGTGACAGGATTCATTCATTTATTAGCGACTTACTGATTTCTAGAAGAGGGAGCTCCCATACAGGTTTGCATTTTTCCAGATTTCCAGATTCACATGGAAGAAACAAAAGCCCTTAGGTGAAGGCTGTCAGACCTGGCAAATTAAAGTACAAACAACCAGCAAATTTGAACTTTAAAACAACAAAAATTTTTAAAATATAAATATTTTCTAAAATTTGCATGGGGTTAGCATTTGCTGTTTATCTGAAATTCAAATTAACGGAGTCTCGTGGTTTTGAGTGGCACCCAAAGTATCATGTCCTGGAAGCTTGTCCCTGTGTAACAAAGTGTGAAGTGGTAGGGACGTTAAGAGGCAGCCAAATGCATCAGCTGTGGGTGTTATTCTCAAAGGGATTAACAAGGCACTCATGGGAAACCAATTAGTTCTCCAGAAAGGTTTGTTATAAAAGAACAAGCCCAATCCTTCCTCTCCATCCTCTGGTGTCTTGTATTGCCACATGGCCTCATCCTCATGGACATAGTCCCACCATGATCCTGTTGACTGTTCAATGGGGTGGAGCCAAGGAGACCTCAGCATAGGCTGACCCACTCCAGGTCAGCCCCAATTCTTGGACCTTTAGCAAAGCTGAGATAAATCAACCCTTTTCTTCATAAAGCACTAAGTCCTAGAGTTTTAATTTTTTCTTTATGTGTGTGTATAAATATACACACACATATGCACATGTATATATCTACATATGGAAGCCATAGGATAACCTCAGGCATTATTCTGCAGGAGCCATTCATTTTGTCTGTTTAGAATTATTTTGTTTATTAGATTTATTTTTATTTTTATTTATGTATGTGTGTAGCACATGACTTTGTGTACCCACAGGGGCCCGAAGAGGATGTTGGATCCCTTGGATTCCATGGAGCTGGAGTTACAAGCAGTTGTGAGTTAACTAATGTGTGTGCTTGGACTTGAACTCGGGCCCTCTGGAAAAGCAATCATTACCCTTAAGCTACGGGGCCATGTCTCCATCCCTTTCTTGCTGTATGAGGCAGGATTTCTCCCAGGGTTACCCTGGGATTCACTGGGATGGCCCGAGGACCCACCCATCTTTCACTGCTCTCCAGCACAAGTACAAGCATGGGTCACAAAGTCTGTTTTTCTTTGTTCTGTTTCTGCTTTGTTTTTCCTTTTGTTCTAAAATTCAAACTTGGATTTTTGTGCTTACAAAGCAAGCGCTGTATTGACTGAGCTCTGTCCACAGCCTTCAAGTCTCCAATATTTTGCTACAGAAATGGAAGTCAGAGGAGGATAATAAGTGTCCTATATTTTACCTGGCAACACAATCTCAGGGCAATTTAAGTGGAGAAGGAGGAAGGGGCACTTAGAGAAAAAAAAAAGAAAAACTTTAAAGTTTATGATGCTTTATCGCATTATTCTTAAAAGAACCCGAATCCAAAATGTCTCAAGCAATGCATTTCTTAAAAGCAGAAATTCTTCTGTGTGAGTGCAAAGGGGGAGGCCAAGCTGGTGTCTCCGATGGGGTGACTTTAAAATACCAGAAAGAGCTCAGCTGCCTCTGCAGAAGGGAAGTTGGCAAGTGATTGGTGCTCATGCGGCCCAGCTGCTCTTTTGTACTTTGAAAGAAACAATTAAAACGGCTCAGACATTAAACTTTAAAGAGCTGACTTGTTCATATTCAGAAGCTAATTTTCAAAAAGAGCCCAGTACCTAGAAAAGGGAGGGGTGTCTTATAAGAGGGCCTTCTGCCTCCAGACTCCCAGTTTTGTGAAATCATGTTAAACCACTTACAAGTACACACGCAGGGTTAAGAAAGTCCTTGTTTTGCTTGGACTTGTTGATACAAGATATGACATTGTTTTTCACCTTTTAAATTATAAAGGCAACAATTTGAGACATTAGGTAAATTCTGGAAAAGATAGATGTAGAACTAGCTTCTTTCTACAAAACGCTGAGCCCTTGTGAGCATGCATTGGGGTTAGGAAAGAAACAAAACTAATAAAACAAACTCCTACTCGGGCGGAAGGTTGCATTTGACCAGCATCAACAGATCTCTGGGCAGGGACAGCTTACTGTGACAAAATGATATGGTTAAAGCTTAGTGAAAAGGGCTGTTAAATGTGGGTTCCATGCTGGGGCACAGGCTCATGTGTTTGATTTCCACGGTCTCCATATGATAACAGAGGAGGGTACCTTCATTAGGTTGTGAAGATTAGCTATGGAAAATAAAGCTTGATACATTGCCCATCATGTGACAGGTGCTTCTGAAGACTTAGGGACTATAAGTGTCGGCATATCTTTGGGGACATATGGGAATAAAGTAGTAGAAGTCAGGAAGGGTGTGATGGGTGTCTAACCAGGGAGTAGGGTTAAAACTCAAAGTACAGAGGGCTTGTGGGGGGGGGGGGGGCTATAGAGAGCACAAGGTATCCAGGACAGCAGCAAGGAGAAGGGACAAAGGGATCTACCAAGAATGGAGTGTACCCCATAAAACACTCAATAAAGGCTGGATTTGATTGCTGTTAAGCATACCCAACATTGCTGATCTTCAAGAGGTTCACCGTCTGTTTGGAGATGGAAGACTGAACAAGGAAGGGCAATTAGGACCTGGACCCAGGCTCTGTGGATCATGGATGTAGCATGAGCATGGAGCATAGAAGTACTAGATGAAGTCCTAGTTCTGGGTGAAGGCAACACAAATACAGATGATGGGTGGATGGCTTGTCGTGTGTTGGAACCACTCAGAGGGTGGGAAGGTGTGGCAAGCAGGGAAAAATGTTTGCAAATGATTTGGGTCTGAACACAGATTATTTTGGTTCATTCTGTGTGTGTGCCCTTCAGATTGTGGAAGCCTTCTCTGTCTTAGACTGCAGTAGTCAATGTGAATAGGCAAATAGAAGGCAAGATCTATGGGATTTTCCAGGAGCTTTGTACCCTAGGGGAAATTTACCTAAGATAGTGGTTTTTCTTTTGTCCTCTTTTCCTCTGTGTATTAGTAGATTTTCTTTGGTTGTGATAAAAAACAAAACAACAACAAAAAAAAAATGACCTAGGCATCTTCTAGAGGAAGCGTTTGTGTGACTTATGATTGCAGAGGAGCCCATAATGGTGCTGGGGGAATGGAAGCAGGCACCCAGGGCAGGAAGAGGAGAGATCACATCTTCAACTGCAAACACAAAACAGAGAAAGAACTGGTAATAGGGGACAGGTTTTGAACACTCAAAGTCTGCCCCCAGTGAGTTTCTTCCTCTAGCAAGGCTTTTCCACCTCCCCTTAGCATCACTGCCAACTGGGGACCAAGCATTCAAATACCAGTGCCTATGAGGTGACAATCTCATCCAAACTACCCCTCTCCTCCTCTTCCTCCTGCTTATCTTCATCCTCAAGTCTCAAGTGACGTGCTGACATCTTCTCTCCTACTTACCCACTACATAGTATTTGTAATAACAGACATTAGGGTTACCATAATTATCTCATCACTTTTGTTGGGGTTGAGGGCACAGGACAGTTCCCACCGGCCCCCAACTACTCCTCCTGGTTGCTTGGCAAACTAGCAAGCCACTAGAGTAGCTTCACTGACCTCTAGCTGACCTGAGGGATCAATGGACAATTAATTACTATCAACTCACTCTGGGAAAGATAGCGCGCTGCCATTTCTCAATCACAACGGGAAGTGCCCCTTGGCTGACAGCTGCCTGGTGGATAAACTAAGCCTGCTACCGATTCTCAGCCACGCCTCCTACCCCCAATTTAGGCACACGTGCACGTGCACACAGCCTCAGACAGTACAGGTCTCCTGCTACGCTCCCTATTGGTCACATACCTGAGTGTCTGACCTAGTTACTTCACACCAGTGGTCTGTTGGCACTGTTTTTCCTGGTCTGTGATGAAGCACTTGGACCAGCACCATCTAAGGGCGGGGAGGCCAGCAGCAGAGGAGCAGCTCAGGAAGACTCTGCCTTCGCTTTGCTTCCTGTGCCATCTCTACAGATGCCGCCTTTTCTACAGTCAGCCTTTCTCCCCTAGTAATCCTAAGACTCCTCATCCTACATTTTCTATGGTCACCTGACCACATAGCTCACACATTTCCTACCCCTCCCTGTATGGGACTGCGGTCAGCGTATTTAATCTTCTCAGACTCAGTAAGTCTGTGCTGATCTCTTCAGCTGCCGCTCCTCCATATAATCAGCTACTTTAACCTTGAACTTCAGATGCTCTGCCCGAAGATAGTAGTGGGCTAGTTTCTGGCCACAGAAGTGCTGAGAATCTTATCTCATCAAGCGTGTTTCCTGCTTTATTTCGATGGACAATTGTCTAGAAACTGTTGATTTTGTTGTAAAGATCCTTAAGGGCTTTAGCCAAGAGTTTTTTGTTTGTTTGTTTGTTTTGTTTTTTTTTATTATACGCAGCAGAAGTCCAGCTCAAAAAGTGGAGGAGAGATAGACAGGCTTAACTTGGAAAGACAGATAGCTGAGGATGTGGGTATACACCTTTCATTCCAACACGTGGAAAGCAGAGGCAGGTGGATTTTTCTTTTATTCTCTCTCTCTCTCTCTCTCTCTCTCTCTCTCTCTCTCTCTCAAATGGTGATGATGTTTAATGTCCTCCTGCAATACCAAATATGCTATCAAGATTTAGCTCTCTTTGCAAAACAAACAAGCACCCCCAATGCCGTCACTGCACAATTTGCTCCTCTTTAATAAATGATAAAGTTGTATTTATACACCAATGAATCATTTTAAAGTTGCTTTCCTTATAAGATATAATGAGTAAATGTTTGATTTATATATTTCTATGCATTCAGGGCCAATCTGGTCTACATCATGAGTCCCAGGCCAGCCAGAGCTGCATGGCAAAACCCTGTCTCTAAACAAACAAAAATAACAACAAAAAGCCAGAAGAATGCCCGGCTTTGGTCCTATGGGAATGGGGTGATTGGACAAAGGCCTCGTAGTTTTCTATCTAGTTCCTCTGGATTGGCTTTTGTCCTAGACTGGATCTTGCCATTGGGCCTTCCCAACTGCACCCCCGTGAAATCAGCTAATAATTTCTGACAGAAAGGCAGCTCCTTCTGAGAAAGAGCAATTACTACACAAGACCCAAGATCACATCTGCTGGTAGAAAGAACATCAGTCTCCAAGCTGGAACCGAAGTTAATGGCCGGTTGCCTAGAATACAAAACCACAGCAAATTCTTCTCTTGCCCAGGTTCCTGATCCCTAACACTTAAGATGACCCAGCCTGTGGCCAGTCACAGTCTGTGCTTCCCACAGGGGGTATAAAGGACTCTGCTAACCCAAAGCTTGAATACGAGAGGCCAATGACTATTTAGAAAAACTGGCCAAACCATTGTTTCTGGACCTTTGTCAGGAAGCAAAGCATCCTTAGGTTGACAGTATACCACCACATGTGCCCTCCTGATCTGAGTGCCAGGTCTGTAAAAGGTACTGACAACATCGTGCCTACCTAAGTGACAAACACAAGGCCCTCCTCCTGATGTGTCTCCCTCACCCATTGCCCATCATGGAACAATACTGGAATAAACACCTCCCATCCCTTTTCATACTTACGTCACAGGCTGTTCCATCCAGAGGAACAATTCCCCCATTTGGTGACATTCAATAGAATAAAGCAATGCCACTGGCCACATGCACTGGGATCAGAGTCCCAGAATGCAACACGGATGCTTCTTGCGACTTCTCGCTTATCCCTGGCTTCCTCCATCTTTCCTTCGGCGCACCGATCATAAGGAAGGCTGTGGTCTCTAGGGTGTGAATTCAGACCCGAGAGCCAGTTAGAACTTGTCCAATTCTTCCAGATAACATCGCTAACTCTTTTAGGGCAATTTTCTCTAAATGGTTACATCTAAGAGAATTGGCGAGCACCTTTACAGACACAGCAATAGCAGCCATCATTATTGTTGTTATTATTATGATGAGGGCCTTTCTCACACTCGGAAGCAGCAGGAAGCCAGGCCAGTGGTGACTCTGGCCTCTCACTGTTCTTCCAAGAGAATCATCTATCTTGAGTGTCCCCTACTGGGGCTGAGGCTTGTCTTCAGAAGAGAATTCAAAATGAATTGGAAAGTCCCCTCTCCAGCCTGCAGGAGTTCACCAGTCCCCGGGGCTCAGACATTAAATCATACCGGAAGACCGTATATCTGCCTGCCGAAAGAGGAATCAATTGAAACCCAGTATTTAAAAGCAGCCCCAAATTTATCCTTCCTCTTGACAGCCTACCAAATGTTGGAGAATAGTTCCAAGCCTTTCTCTAGACAATAAAACAAAATCTATTGTCCAGAAATTGGTCCTGGGAAAGTGCCCTGTTCAGTCTCAGGTTATCTTCGCCCCGTGCCGCACAAAAAGGAAGGCCCAAACTTGAACTCCATTCACCAGGAAAGCAGAGTCTCTCAGATCTGAAAGCTGTTTTGGCTTGGGGAAATCTCCATGGAGATAAATCTCTCTCCACCATATCACTCCCCAACATGGCTCTAGGAAAGGCTTTAAGATCCAGACAGGTTGACTTGTTTCCATTCAGAAAACCTGCCTATTTATTGTTTGGAAAGCAACAACAAACTCAAAGGAAAAATCCAGGTTCCTTGAGCAAATACAGCACCCCCCCCCCACCTGACTTTGGAATTTGCTGGCCCCACGTCAAGCTGATTACTGAAATCCGGCAATCACTTATCACACCTTGTCTGAGGGCAAGTGAACCCCACCAAGGCCAGCTCCAAATCACCGCAGGGTTGCATCACCTACAATCATCTACAGCTCTCAGTGTAAAGAACCAAAGGGTGATGCATGGGCTGAGGGGGTGGGGGGAGCAATTACCCCACTCCCAGGCTTGCAGTAGTAGCTCACCCTGTGGGTAACAATTAACCTGATCTCAGAGACCCACATAAATCAATCACCACAAGAAAAAAAAAAAGGTTCCTGATTTCCAGTAGCAAATGTATAGACATGGTCAGTGACCTTGTTTGTAGTTTTGTTTTCTGCGGTGAGATTTTGGGGAGGAAGTTGCCAAGGGGGGGATTAGGGATGTTTCCAGAGACCTATGCTGGGCAGTCTGCCTGCCATGTTCTGCTTGGGTCTTCAGGCTTGTTTCTCAGATGGCATCTGATGCCTGCTTTCAGGCTTCTTGGGGCTTCTGGTTTTATAAATACAATTTCTGAAGGTTCACCCTGGCATACAGGACCCCTGGGCGGCCGTTATCTCTGACCACATATCTCTCCCGTCTTCCTCAGCCCACACCACCTCTTTCCTTCCCTTGCTAAACAGTGACTCCTTCACATCCAGACCACAGCCTCCTTGGTCCAGGACCTGAGCCCTCTTGGTCACAGTCTGCATTGGGAGGTCCTCCTTTCTTCTCCAGCAGAACTTTAAGCCTCTCTGCTGGTTGGCTTGGTGATAATTTGACAGAAGCTAGAGTTGAGACTTGGCACCGTGAAGAGAGCCTGTTGGTGACAGTGCAGCCCAGTTGCAGCAGAAGACCCCAGCATTTTGGAGATGCCAGGGGATAACCACCAAAAACAGTAGCAGCAGCTCAGTAGACCCAGTCGGGGCCTAGAAGACATGCCGTGTGCGCAGCAGAGGGCAGAGCCAGAGAAGCGACTCCTTCGCAGGAGTCCAGAAGCTCATGATAGATCCCAAAAAAATTGGACAGTGAGTTATTTATATTTTTGGAGTTTGGTTTCCTTTGGCTCAGATTGTGATGGTGCTCTGGTCCTTCCCTCTTGAACAAGATATTTAATTTTGATTTTTAAAGGAGCCCTCAGCTGAAAGAGCCTCTTCCAGCTGTTGTTGCAAAGGGCCACAGAGTAGTATCTTTAAAAATATAAATTTACTACTTATAATTCTGGGGAATAGAAATCCGAAATCAGGATCTTAGTCTCAAAGAGGCCTTGGATTGAAAACTGAGATGGAACATCTTGTTTAAGCATCTCTCCTCAGCTTGCGTGGAGTTGTATACTCTGAATACTAATTTTGTTTTATAAAGACAATGATCACATTGTATTGGGGTCACTCTAAGGCCCTCATTTTATTCTGAACAACTCTGTTAAGACTTGTCTCCAAACAAGGCCCCATTCTGATACAGATGGGTAGGATTTCACAGATGAATTTGGGGAGAACCGTACAGTCACAACGGGGACCTCATCACTCCACGTCTTCGTAAGCAGTTAGCCACCCTCCTCTTCCTCTCATCCACATCACTAGACACCCGACTTCTCCCTTTGCCCCCAGCATCTGGCATAAGATAATTCTCTCTATTAATGACTTCACATACCTTCTCCTCTCTTCCTTTGAAAAATGACTTTATGCTGTGTCTCATAACGCCTTTTGCTACTGACATCAAGAGCCGCAGGGTCACAAGGATTCCTGAGCCATCTCAGCATCTGGGGATGGGATGGGCAGGGGAGATGCTTGGAGCCAGGTTGCTGTTGGCAGCATTGTCATAATGACCCATCTGCCTCACCTCCAGGGAGCTGCCACCACTGGGGACGCGTGTCCCTGCTTGGCAGAGTGAGCATCAAGCTAATTTTCTGGCTCCGTTTTTGAATCTACTCGGCGGTTCCAGGAATCCAGCCATGTGCTCTAATGGGCCCTTGTCATTAGGGGCTTGGCAAATGTTCCCGCTCTGGGGCTTCTCAAAGCCCAGGAGAGCTGGCCAAGGCCTGAGAGGCACCAAGGCCATTTTCAAAAGCAAAAGGGCAACAGGATCACAGTCCGACATTTTTTTAAACCTGCATTTATTTAGTAAATAATGTATGTTAATGCAGCATGTGCTATATTATGCAATAATTATGGAAACAGCCCGAGCCTCCTATCCCAGACCTCACTTGTCTAATACAGCTACTCAGCAGGGCTCATGCAGACCCCTCCAACCAGCAAGTGTTCAAGTCCAGGAAAAGACAGTCAATGTCAGAGGTCAGCCCCTGGCCACCCAACCCCACTGGGCTTCCTGTCCTCTGTTCTCCCACAAAACCACTGTTATCACCTTTCACAGATACTCCCCAAGGCATAAGACCTCCCCAACCCTGTTGGCCTGTGCCGATCTCCAGACTTGCCAATGCATCCCTTACCTTTTTGGTTCAGGATGACAAACAAAGGTATTGCAACTCAATCTTTTCCTGTTTGTCTCTAGAACTGACCACAGAGCTAAGAGCCAGCTTTTTATTCTTTATCTCTCAAGTCACTGGACAGTACATCAACCAGGCCAGAACCACTGACCTCACTGCCAGAAAGTCTACTGTGAAATCAGACCAATGCTAAGCACGCATATATGGAGCAGAAGCTTGGCTGAACCAGCACATGATGGAAGTTTTCCTATGTGTTGGAACTATTCTGATTCTTGCCTGAGGTTACCAGGATATGCACAGTTTTCTAAATCCACACAACTATAGAATTAAAATCCGCATCCTATGCCAGGTAAACCAGACTTCAATAAAATTGATCGAAGGGAAACAAAAGCCCAATGTCATCATACCACAAAATAGAACCAGGCTTCCCTCGTGTTCTGACAACAGTGACGTTCTAACCCCATCCTCATAGACGTCTCTCCTAACAAGCAATTATGGTGACATGCTTGCCCCGTGGTACTTGTTAGAACATGAGCCTGTCAGAGAGAGCACGGTGCAGGGGAATGGTTTAGCTCCTGTATTATCAGGAAAATTTTGTCTTAACAACAGTTTCTTTTTTTTTTAATTCACATAAGACTTTTTTTTTTTAATTCACATTAAATGGCCCAGAGTCCAGTACCAGGATTGTAGTTTTGTGTCTGACAACCCGTGGGAATTGTGGCAAGTTAATCTTACATCTGTTCCTTTAACTATCAAATGAGGCTCCAGACTGGCTAAATTTGTGACATTTCTTTTAACTTTGCAAGTTGATCATCAGAGTTCATGATTTCTGGGTGCTGATAAAGTCGTGGAGTGACTGACAGACGGGGACTGGTGACATCCATCGGACCCCGACACGCTCTGCCTTTCCACCAGCATTTCCTTACCTCCTGAATGTTCCCATCCGGTCATTTTCCTGGATTCTTTTCCAGTGGATATTCTTGCTTGCTTTTTATGCTGGCAGCTCATAAATATGAAGGTTTAAGGAAAAGAAAGTCACCAGCTTTTCAAGTAACCACCCCCTCCCTTTCCTTAAGGCTTCTATTGAACTGTCTTAGGGGCCAGAGGTAGACTAAAGCCCTTTTAAAACTCTGTACCATTTGATTTCCCCTGGGTAGTGTGTTTTATTGTTGTGCTTATTTTGCAAATAAAGAAAGTGAAACATCAAGTAGTTAAGGAGACTCCCTGAGCCCCGAGGTCATGTGTGGCCAGCAGAGATGTGAGAGGTTTGCTTGACAATGGCATAATTTCCTCAACTCCAAGGTAGTTCAATAAGATTGGAGACGCCACCTTCCTAAGAAAAGATCCGAGCTTAACGTGACCACAACATGGAAACACTTCACTACTACAAAAACAGATGGTACAAGGACTGCATCTATTTCTTTTAAAGACTTTGCCAGGAGTCTTATGGTTTCCATTGGCCTGAAAATGGCAAATGTACTAATCAAGAAACAGGTGATCCTCAGGCAAACTCACCCCTCTACCCTTCTGGTAGCTCCACAAATATCTCAATGGAGATCGAAAAACTTCAAGATAGATCAGCTTTAACTTGGAACATGTCCAAAATACAGTTGCCAAACCATATCCTTCCCAGGCCAACATTTTTGGAGACACTGACATATGTTCTTTGAAAGACAGTTCAAGCTCACAGGGGTTTAAGAAATCCAGTTCCATCTTACTGGAGTGAATGCTAACGCTTTTCTGACACCATGGGAAGTACAGCCGCATATTTCTTTGGAGCTCAGAAGGTTAGGATGGTGATGCACCATACTATGAATGCTGACAGTAATCAGGAGCTAAGACTGGCTTTTGTCAAGAACCTACTAATATTTTGAGGTAAACCACGGAATGACACTTGAAATATTGTCACAGAAATCAAAATGAAGATTCTCAGCGAATGTGATTGCCAATTTCCAATATGGCCTCCAACGTTGTTTCAGCTCTTAGCCTTCCCACATTTGTATAAGTCTTTCCTACACAAGGCTGAGCTGTGGGACCAAAAGAATATTACAAAAATAATGACCATAACAAATATTTGGGCTTCTTTCTTGTATTTACAGTGAAGGACTCTAGCTGGCGGGAAGATCTATGGGAAAATCCTAGTAGGGAAATGTTAGCAATTTCATTCTGATGTATTTTCTCATCCAGTTATTAGAGTAGAAATCTAGAAGACAGGAACCACTTCTTCCAACCTTGTCAATCAGTAAAATAAAATAAACAGCCAAAGCATTTCATTTGGAATATTTTTTCCTAAGTGAAAGGAAGATCAAAAGCGATTAGATTAAGCCCTAACATTGGATCCAAACTTTCATCCATATGAACTGGATGTTAAATGTTTTATTTCATCTAATACAAAGTAGCATGTTATATAACATTAATTGAGCTATGTAGCAAGAGCATAGGATGTCACCTAAAAGAACGTCTTGCCTGCCTTAGACTATAAGCCCACAGCTACAAGAATGATTCTAACTGGTACCTGAAATGGAAGTTCTCATTTTACTTACGAGTTGTGTTAAAGGAACAGCCAGCTGTGATACCCAGAGAACTACCGAGCCCACCCACCAGCTCTGATCCTGTTCCCTAAGAGCTGGCGAACCTGCTCTTAACATCCTATAATCAAGGAAATTGCAAAAGCTTAGCAAGAGGTCCTGTGCTACTGTTTACTCCTGTTTTGATACTTTGCTAATTTGGGGCTGTTGCCTAAAATAGGATGTGTCCTGAGTAAACAAGCTAGTTAAAGATTCAACATGGAGAGATGGTTTGGTGGTCAAGAGCACTTGCTGCTCTTGCAGAGGATCTGGGTTCAGGCCCAGCATCTGTACTGCAGCGCCCAATGGTCTGAAACTCTAGTCCCAGGGAATCTGGTGCCCTCTTCTGGCCTCACAAGGCAACAGGTATATGTGGGGGATGTATACACACATGTGGCAAACGCTCAAACACATAAACTAAAAACAAAATAAATATATTTTAAATCCAGTGTGGAAAGTTTCAAATACCAGTATTTGCCTAGTTTAAATCTTCTTACAAATAATAATTAAGACAGAGATGTCATAATAGATGACTATGCCCACCTACTTTCCCATTGGATAAGGGAGGGGACATTTTCCTGAGCATTAGAGCAAGTATAATAAAATACTGTTTTGTGGAGCCCCTTTCTTGGAAGGAACACTCATAAAACTTTATCATACACATATTTGCTTTACTAATGCCATCATTTAATCTCCCTTCTGCTTTTTAAAAAGACATCTTTATTACCATGTGGCAGAGACCCCAGACTAATTGTATTTACAGACAGTATCAAGCCATCTTCTGGAAAGGGCTGATTTTCTGAAGGAATTCACTGGTGGAAATCACATGATTTCCCCCTTTATCAAATACCACACTTAGGTTTTCATTAAGATTATAACCACTGTCCCTGTGAAGCAGCCAGCCTGCCCTGCTGATTAACCTTATCTGCCGTCTCCTTGTTCATTCTGGGTCACACAGGGACCATGGGAAAGCAAACATTACCGCTGGCATTACCTTTTCACCTCTTCCTAATCTTTCTGTAGGGCTCCTAGCAACTGTCCTGCCCAAGAACCCAAGGAAGAAAGAAGTGGAGGGGTGTGAAGTCAGACAGAGCAGCTAGGATGTTTGCCTAAGATCTGCTGGGAGGCTTCACTCTAGCATCTTCCTCAAGGAAGTCAAACTGATGTGCGGAGACACTGATGTGTCCCCTGTCAGGAAGACTCCTCACGGAAGTGCCGACAGCCTGTGCCTCGGTGGGTTCCAGATCCAGTCAGGCTGACAACCAAGGTGGGTCAACACACAGTTTCTCCTATGACACCTTCTGACAACCCAGCCCTGGAAACAACGGCTCCCTGAGTATATGCTCACCCTTCTTTCTTGCCTCATTGCCTCAGCTAGATCGTCAAGCGCTATTCCTGGGCCCACTTGTTTGTAGTGGTTTGCATGAGACGTTTCTGCCATAGGCTCATGTATTCGGACACTTTACCTTTAGCTGGTGGCGCTGTTTGGGGAGGCTATGGAACGTTCAGGGTGGAAAGCACTGCTGTAGGAATTGTGTCCCCAGGAGCAGGCTTCGGCAGCTTACAGCCTTGACCCCCTTCTAATTCCCTCCCTGCTTTCTTCATGGGGCTGATGGGATCTCTCAGCCTTGGCTGCAACCACTTGCTTCCATTCCTGCCTAACCATCATGGACTCTCCCCTCTGAAACCATAAATCAAAACTAACTACCATAAGTTGCTTTTGGTCATGGCGTTTTATCATAGGAATAAAAAGTAACTGATAAACTCTGAAGTAATCATGGCCACACAGAACACTCAGAGAGATTTGCTTGCATGACCAATTTTAAGTAAGTGGGTGTAGCACCCTTGAAAACGGTCTGACTGGAGGAGGTGCGTGTGTCATTTATCTCGAGGCAAAACCAAGAGCCCACCACCTGTCCTTTCTTTTCAAACCAATAACGAAGAGAAATCAAGAATCAGATAACGAGAGAATAATTGATGTGGGTGTCACCTGGGTTCCTGCTACTTCTGAGCACAGCCTTGGTAAGCAACCAACAAGGCTGGTTGTTCTTCTTGTCTGCGTGAAAAGAATTTCTTTTAATTACTTATTTTCTACGGCCATCCCCATCGTTCAGGTTGTATGACTCTCTCCTCTGGAATCAGTCAGCAAGCTAGGAACATACTGCAGTGGAAAAGAGCAATCCCCTCCGCAGGCCCATGGGAAGACCTAACTTTTAGTACTATGAGAGACCCTGTGGAGCTCTGTACCTTGGTCCCTGTGTGTGTGGTGGCGGGGCGGGGGGCATGCAGAGAGTCACTATGCTTTCAAGGTTCCTCTTTCTTCAGACAAGAGTGACGGAGGGCTAAATTTTCACGAAAAGCTGTAAACTTTGTTGCCTTCTATGTCTGGTTGTACCACAGTAAGTCCACTGGGTGGGAAGCCTAGCCTCCAGGGAGTGTAAGGGGCTTGCCATCTTGGTTGTTCCCACCAAAGAATGGATCCCTCAGTACCAGAACTTAAAGGTGTTCTTCTAGAAAATATTTTAAATCTTATTTCTATTTGAAACCTCCTGATATTTAAAAGGAAAACAAATGTGTTTGATGCTGGGGGCTGAACCCAGGGCCTTCCCTGTGCTAGACAAGTGTGATACCACTGAGTTGTAGCTCTCTGCCTTTTCAGTTCATTTATTCATTTTATTTTAAGATGGACTCTTAGGTTAAGGCTCAGTTGTAGAATATTTGCTTTGCGTGTGTTAGGCTCTGGGTTCAATCCCCAACACTAGAAAAAAAATTAAGCCAGTCTCCAGTCTCACTAAGTTACCCCAGCAGGCTCTGAATTCACTTTAGAACCCCCCCCAAAAAACAAAACTTTACATGTGACTCTCCTGTGTCCATGTTCCATGTAGTTGAGGTTGCAGGCATGCACCATGAAACCTGGCTCCAGGTATTTAAAGATTTACTGCAAATTCTACTTAAAACCAACAAGCCAAAGAGCAAACGACAAACAAAGATACGATTTTTAGAAAAGGGTAAGTCAAAAAAGACCTGCCAATCGTGGAGAACAAAACGGTCACTGCCCTCCAACCTCAGGATTTTGTGACTTTGAAATCTTGCTACCCTTGAACCTTTGCAGTGAAGTTGTGATTGCTTATTTCTCCTCCTGGTGTGTGGCTGCAACTACAGAAAGGACCAGAAGCAGGGGCTTCCTGCAGGGGATGCTGTGGAAGAGCAGGACCAAGGATTCACCTCCAGCTCCGCAGCCATAGTTAAACACATCTTTCACTACCATGAACGGACACTTCACACACCTCCCAGAGGCCTCCAGGCCAACGACCTTTGCCACACTCCAGTCCCTCCAGGTGTATAAATGAGCAGCTTTTCTCTCCTAACTGGATGCATGCAACGTACTGTGCTTGCATGTCGCGCAGCAGCTATGTTTAGGAAAGCCTTAGTTACAGAGGAACAAAGGTTTTGAAAGTATCTTAAAAATATGGATAGTATAAGGAGGTTCATCAGAGAGCCTCAGCGTTTACAGGATAGACTGCTCAGAGGACAACCTATAGTGTACTTTCCACAGAGACTCAAAGAGGGTATTGATTTATTTTAAGAGCAGAAGGGTTCAAAATTATATGCCTCACACAGCAGAAGCCACTGTTTCGCCACTCCAGACCTTTATGACAAAGAACAAAGCCAGGAAAAGGCCAAAAGACAGAACTGGGAAGGAGGAAGAAGAGAAGACCATTTGTCTGGTCTTCGCAAACCTCCATCTGGCTGCAGCACAAAGGGAATCTTTTTAACACAACCAACCTGGTTGCGCGTAGTGGCTGCTGTAGTTGACAGCCATCCCCAGGGACGCCCGCTCTGTGTCACCGTAATGGAGGGCTGTGGCCTGATGGCGCTGGCCACCAAGGATTTCCCAGGTTGATTTGGCAGGCCCTGAAAGTCCTGAAATGCCGGAAGACATGAGGCATTTCCATAGTCAAGAGGGACGGCAGTGGAGCCGGCTTCGCAACGTCCTGATGGCAGGCTCCTCCTGACCCGAATGCAGATGCCCGATGGTGTCTCTTGCTCCAAGAAGTCAGGCAAATGGCAGGGAAAGTTCTGTGCAGTTGGAGAAGGTGACCCAGCACCAACATTGACCACGAGAGTCTGGGAGGGATCCCTAAAATGGAGAGAAGGTGTCCCTAAAAATGGAGTAGGATTTCCAAATCAGAGGTCATTTTCCTGTGTCTGCATCTACAAGGACGATTAGAATGGGTTAAACATAAAAGAAGCACACAAGTCATGGCATCTTTTTCTTGCCATTTAATGGGAGTGAAGAGTCCCTGTTTTCTCCCTTCCACATCTGGCCCCATTGATAACTGAAGAAGGACGCTTAAAAGAAAATCCCACACTAGCTCAGAATTGAGAAATGCATGGTTATTTATTTAGGGGTAGACTCACAAATCAGAATCCTTTGCTGGAACAGAGCACAGAAACCGAATCCCACAGCCAGAAAAGAGAGGTTGGATACATGCTCTATATAGGCATAAATACTACAAGTGGGCGGATAACTACTCTCTGTAGGGCTTCCTACAGCAGATAACTGGACCAAATTTGCAGAAAGAACAATCTTTAGCTAACAACCTCAAATCGAAGGTGTTGGAAAGGCTGACTTGTCCAGAGAGTTCTGCAAGTCATCTTTCCTACCACTCCAATCTGAACTGTCATTCTCAAGCTTGCATGGAGAAAGAAACTGGAAAAGGAAATTCTATAGTTGAGAGACCCAGATAGATGGCTTATGTTGCCCGGGTCTCAGTGGAGTAGATCTGCCTTAGGAAAACCTGGCCCAAAGAGACTTCACCTGATTCCAACAAACATTTCCTTGGGTAGACTATGATTCTAATACTGCTCCACCACATGGAAACAGAAAGAAGAGAGAGATAAAAAATTCTCTGACCCCTCACAGACTCCTAATGGGTGGTAGCCAGGCTATTTGAGAGGCATGGACTGATATAAGAAGGTCTAAGCTATTCAGTAGACTGCCTTGAAACAAATCTGGATCATCTACCCAGTTCGCACCTGTCCAGTAACCAGGTGTGGCTGCCGAGCACAAGGGCATGGGAAGGAGGGTCTAGGGAAATGAAAAACAACCAACAGGAATGAGAAAACAGACAAGGGGGCAGCCCCGACTTCACAGAGAACTGTCACAGGCTCCTTTGAAAGCCATCGTGGGATCCCTTCCACAACTTTTCCGAAAGATTCGGTCTCCAAGGTTGATATTAGGATAAAGGGCAGATGTGGGTACGATGAAGCCGTTGTTCTGCAGGAGAGTCCAACACTAGCATTGTTTGAAAACTGTTCAAGACAGCCAGGAGCCATGGAGTTTGTGACCACAGAACAAGCAAAGCAACAAGGAAGGGGATGAGGAAGACAATTAAGGTCATTGACAAAATCCAGCATATTCGGGGGTGGAGTAGACTGTTGAGATCACAAAATCAAAGTTTCTAGAGAAGGATGGAAATCAATCAGGTAAGAAAGTTCTGGAAGTAAGAAGGCTCAGGCTTCATGTGATGCCTTCAGAGGAAAATAATCTCACCCCAAATAGCAAATCTCCCCAACACTGAGTTCCTAACCATGTTCAACCATGGCTTCAAAAAGTAAGACCAGGCACCTAGAGGCCAGTCCTTCAGTATTTAATCTAGATGAGGTCTGACATGATGGCAGCCATATTCCCAACAGCCAAGGTCAAGTCCTAGAGCAGTGCTGTGCCTTGGATGGTTTTGAGATAGAGGGAGCCCTAATTCAAGCAACCAGCTGGGTTCTTGTCCCATGTTAGAGTTCTGTGAGAGAACATTCTGCCTGGGATGAACTTCACTTAGGAAAGCTAGAACAGCCATGAGGGCAGGGATGGAATGAGTCTCAGGTCATATGCAGGACTCCTCCTCAGTGAGGTAAAACACTTGGACACCATAGAAAAGTCTATAGCTTCACGCCTCTCTCCTTAGGGCAGTACCAGTCATTCATCCCCCTTGCCAAGACTCCTCCCCTTCTCCTTTCACACATCCCTCTATCCTTCCCTTGGGAATCACTTTAGGCTCAAGCCTGAATTTGAGCTAAAGTATTTATAAAAAGGAACTATTAACAAAATTCATTAATTACGGTAATCTTATAATTCTGTTACCAACAACAGTAAGTTCATCTTTCATTAACTTCATTCTCCTTCCTTTGCCACTAATCGGCCATGCCAGTCACTGACAGACAAAGGACTTCCGGTTGCTCTCAGGGTCACTGTGACTCGGGAAAGCTCATCTGCCACAACAGCACCCCAAAGTAAACCTAACGGGCCTTTAACATATGGAAATTCACCTAGGGGTTATTAATCTAGCCTACGACCTTCCCAAACAAAGACAGACCTCAGGAAGGAAGCCTCTAGGGGACCGAAGTGTAAAAACTAAATGCGGTATGGTACATATTTGCTAGTTGTCCCCCTTATCTCCCTCACTAGAACGTGAGCTGACCTATTGGGACTCGGCTTTATCATGCCTCCCTCCTCCCTGGCCAAACTGTGGCTGCTGCAAGGAGGCATCCTGTAGATATTTACTGGACATTGAGTAGTAATAATAATAATGATGATGATATATTGTTTATGGTGATGTCAGGGGTGCCATCATAGATGACTCCTCTGGGTGGAGTCAGGAGGTGATTCTCCTCGTCTATAATGGTTCATGTCTTTTAAAAGTGACTGGAAGTCTAATGGGCAATATGAACATTTGTCACATGTGGGCGGTGGCTACATGGAGTGGCACCATGTTTTCTGTGTTCTCTTAAGTGTTGGTGGCATTTTGCGGTTTAAACACAACTCAATGAAAGAAGGTGTTTGCCGTGTAAATGGGGCCTCAGGTCACACCACAAGGCTGTAGGCCACCCTGGCCACCTCTACGTAGCCACCATAGGCTGCTTTAGGACAGCAGCCCTGGCTGAGTGCTCAATTGCATTCAGACTTTTGGGTCTCAGAGGAGGGGCCAGATGGGACCTTGCTCAGAGAACCACTCTGGTTGAGCTACTGGCCCCAGAGTGTTCCTGGGCCTCAGTGTGCCCTGAGGCAGGGAGTTTGTTTCCAGACCCATGTTACGATGTATAAGCACAATACCTTACAGAGCGCTGCAGAAATGCAGGCCTTCCAGGAAAGACTGCCAGCAGCAGGTTCAGGACTTCTCTCAGGGAAGAGAGAATCCCTGAGGGAGGCCGAGGCTGCTCATCCAAGTTCTGTCCTGGGAAGGCTCACCCATAATGGGAGCCTCACTTAGACTGGGTCACCCCAGGGTGAGGGCTGAAATACTCTCCCGGCCAAATGACCACTCAAAACCCATCCAGATGTGCTGGCAGCAGAGGGCTTGGGGAGTAGGGCTTACATGGTCTCTGTCCCCACATTTGGGGAGGATAGGCAGAACCTAATCTCATTTACCTTGACCACAAAGGACCCATGCAGCTCCGTAGCAGACATCAGGCAAGAGGGAGCCCTTCTGTGTTGGAGCCTATTGGTTGTAGGGACTCCTGGGCCTTAACGGAATCTGTTGTTTTCCTTTTATGGGAAACCAGGCTGCTGCACAAACAGCACAGTTTCTTAGTTAATCACCTGGGAGAGTGGAGGTTAGAAAGGGAACTGCAAGCCACAGAGGCCGGGTGCCTGTGAGATGGTTCAGGTGTAAAGGTGCTGATTATAACAAGCTGTCTTCTGACCACCACATGCATGCGCACTGGGCCTGATTCTGCTACATGTCCTATGAGTTTTGACAGATATCCAGATGTGTTACGGTTGTAGCATCATTTGGGGTTTTCGCACACAGCAGCTCCTGTGCCCTGCCTGCTTCTCTCGTCTTCATCCTCTCCTCACAGTTTGCCTTTTCCAGAACTTGTAGAACTGGATCCGGACAGTTTGCAATCTTTTCAGACTGATGTCTCTCAGCAACACACATCTCGGGTTCTTCCATGTCTTTTCTTTGTATGTTAGGCAGGCATGGTGGCTCCAGACTGCAATCCTGGAACTCAAAAGGCTAAGACAGGAAACTAGACCTGAGCTTGAGTCCGGTCTGGGTAATGTAGTAAGACCATGTTTCAAAAACAATAACAACAGCAATAGTATTCTGGGGTATGAGTATATTCCAAGCCTGTTTTTTTTAAACTACCCACCTATTAAAGAACATTTTGATTGTGGAATTAATTAATAATAACATTGTTTTCTCTTAGATATATTCTAAACAATATCTCAATATGCAACAATATTTTACTCTTACTGAAATATTTTCATTAATTTCATACTAAATCTTCAAATTCCAGTGTGTGTCTTATATTAGTAGTCAACAGTTTTTTTCTTTTTTTCTCATTGTGTGTAGACATTAAAATAAGGGTGATCATTTTTAAAATTGTGACCAGATCACTTTTGTCTGTTTCTAAGATCCTAGTGTTGGCCTTAGAGTTTTATAACTATGCCATATTTTTATTATCTGAAGTCAACAGGAAAAACTGGCTATTGAAAGGAAAAACAGGAAGCCCTGTTGCCAGATTTGGTCTGAGAAGCTGATAGCTGTTTATATATGATGCAGATGATGTTACAAGTGTTCTCAGCATCAGCATCACCTAAACAAGGTGAAACAAGGAGCTCAGACCCAACTGTTTTCACTTCACTAAATGCCTTTACCCTATCCTCTTAGCTTACATGCCTCGAGGCAGCCAATGCTCCTAAGCCCCAGCTGTGACTAGGATCTAACCTCATCTTAGCATTACATGACCTTCTCAGTTCTCGCCTCAACCTTCTCAGCCTTACCCTCTCAATTCTGCCTTTTTCATCAGGCAATTGGAGAAAAGTCTTCTTAGGATCCTGCATTGACTGCAAGTGAATTTGTCAAGATATCAATAATAAGGGTATCTTTGAGAATGCCGTGTGCAAAGTCAACACTACAGCATGCAGAGAATTCCTAAAAAGCAACAAAAATTCTTGCACTAAAAAAAAAATTATTTCACCACAATTTCAAATTGACCACCATCCTTTAAATGGCTGCATGCAATAAAAAAAAAAAAGGAAAATGTCGTGAGGGAGGAACAGAAAACAGGAAGAAGGCAGAGAGTGAAGGTAAATTTAGAAAGAAAGATTGGTTCCCTTAACTCAGAATCCAATCTTGTCATCTCCTTGACAACTGGCCCTGCTGAGGGACAAAGGGGCAGAGGTCAGGTCCCAGGGGTTCACCTGCCTCAGCAGAAATACAGGCATGGGGCCCCGCTGCCTGGCAAACTGGAAAACCTGAAATGGGACGCTCTCAGCCAGTCTGTCTGCTGCTCACTGCTTTCACTCTCTAGTGTGACCGTGAAGGAACAAGTCAGCGACACACAGGGAGGTGGGAGGTGACACTCATGGCCAGGCCATGCAGGGCCAACCTCCAGCCAGGCAGGCACAAAACATGACCAAGATTACAGGAGGGTCGGGATGCATGCAGCATTTGGAAAAACCTTCAAATCTCTGCTTTTAGAGAGCCCCCGACATACAAACACTCAGGAACAATGTCACATGGTTCCTGTGGCGTCATCAGCAGTAGATTTGGTAACCAACAAATGTCAAGTTCAAATCAGATCGCAGTATGTTAGTCAGGGTTTCTATTGCTGTATTGAAACACCATGACCAAAACCAACTTCTATTTCATCTTAGAGCCTGTCCATCATCCGGGGAAGGTGGGGCAGGAACTCAAGGCAGGAACTAGAGAAAGGAACTGATACAGAAGCCATGGCATGAGGTGCTACTTACCGGCTTTCTCGCCCTGGCTTGCTCAGCTTGCCTTTGTATAGTATTCAGGACCACTAGGCCGGAGGCGGCGCTGTCTGCATCAGTTATCAATGAAGAAAATGCACAACAGACTTGTCCATAGGCCCACTGGTGGGCAGCATTTTCTCAACAGAGGCTCCCTTTTCACAAATGATTCTCATTTTTGTCAAGTTGACATAAAAACTCTAGCCACCCCAACAGGGAATATTGGTATAATCACAGGCCAGCCTCAGTAACTTTGGATTCCTCAAGCAACTTTCACGTCCCGAGTATGTTAACAAGAGCCACAAGCTTGTATTTAGTTTAGTTTTAATGATGCGTTGTGAACACTGATGCCCATCCTGCCCCGAATGAATGTTTTCACTTTATCCTCAGAGTGACAGAATTAAGAGGTGATTAAGTCATGAGGGATTAGGTCTAGATCAGGAGGATCGGGATAAAGGAAGGTTGGATAGGGGAGCACGGAACCACAATTCTTAGTTAAGGGACCCACTTTAGGGTGGGCAGGAGACTTGACCCTAGAGGGGCTCCCAGGTGCCCAAGCTGAGGTCCCCAGTTAGTTCCCTGGGCAGCTGAGGATAGGGAACCTGAAATGACCCTACCCTAGAGCAATACTGACGAATATATTGCATATCATCCTAGAACTTGCATCTGGCGATGGATGGAGATAGAGACAGAGACCCACACTGGAGCACTGGACTGAGCTCCCAAGGTCCCAATGAGGAGCAGAAGGAGTGAGAACATGAGCAAAGATGTCGGGACCACGAGAGTGCACCCACCCACTGAGACAGTGGAGATGATCTACTGGGAGCTCACCAAGGCCAGCTGGACTGTTACCAAAAAAAGCATGGGATAAAACTGGACTCTCGGAACATGGCGAACAATGAGGGCTGATGAGACGCCAAGGACAATGGCACGCGGTTTTGATCCTACGCAATGTGCTGGCTTGGTGGGAGCCTAGCCAGTCTGGATGTTCACCTTCCTAGATATGGATGGAGGGGGGAGGACCTAGGACTTACCACAGGGCAGGGAACCCTGACAGCTCTTTGGACTGGAATGGAAGGGGGAGAGGAGTGGGGGGAAGGGGAGAGGGGTGGGAGGAGGGGGAGAAGAGTGGGAGGAGGGGGAGAGAAAGGGGAGGCTGGTGGGAGGAGGTGGAAATTTGTTTTTTTTCTTTTCTTTATTCTCCTTTTATCAATAAAAAAATTAAAAATAAATAAATAAATAAATAAAAATATATAAAAAAAAGAATTTGAAGGCGGCTGCTTAACCCTTGTCACCAGATGAGGACATAGCAATAAGGCACCATTTGTAAAGAATAAAACCTTGACAGACACTGAATCTGTTGGCACTGTCACCTTGGACTTACCAGTGTTCAGAACTGTAAGCAATAATCTCCATTATTAATACATTGCTTAGATTCATGTGTTTTCTTATAGCAACCCTAAAGTGCTATGGTGAATGTACTCATTTTGAGATGAAACACACAGTTGTGGAAGAAGACATAAGGCCTCTGTCTATGCTCCTGACTTCAGCCCTTCCTCTTTGTAGAACAAGGTCTGGCTTTCCTCCTGTCCCCTCTGAGACCTACACATGGCTTCTACTCCCATCAATCCCCTCCCTTTGGTTTGAAGGAAAACTATGCAGATCTCAACAGACTTAGGTCATAAACCACAAGGATTGGCTACACAATGGATCCCAAGCCTGCTTCAGGTCAGACATTTTCCAAAGTCCACACTTTCGAGAGAACAGCTCAGAACATGGGCCAGCCTGCCTCGGGGTCTGAGCCACTGCGATGGTCCTGATGAAGAAGTTGGTCGAGGGGACAACGGTGGAACCTTACTGTAAGACTCCTCTTCTAACAGTTCTAGACTTCTGTTTCATTCCAAGTAAAACATTTCCAAGCGTTTATGCTATAGAGTAGACGGAATTTACATCAACTTTAAAAATAAAAATCACTTTATGATAAAGAATTTGCAAATACAAACATCATGTAGATAGGTTAATATAGTCACTCAAATCACCTCTTGCCCAGACCAAAAGTCTATACATCTCAGTGAACTCCAATGCTGTTAGAAGAACCATTCCGATGACATAGGGCTTCACATTGGATTTTCACCTTCACTATCAATTTTTATTCATTTATCCACTGTACAAAATCCATGATTGTTAAAAGTAGAAAAATATTAGCTTTGTAATATTTTCTACGACTCACGTATTCTCTTATTTTCCCGTTATCGTTCTCCTTTCTACGTGTTGTACTGAAGCCACATGTACATTTGTTTACACTACACACTAGGACCAGCATATGTCTCCCTGAGAATGGGTGTGCTCACTTAGTGTGACACAGTCCAAGTCCATTCATTTTCTGCAGTTATTTTATTTTGTTTTTCTTTAGACTGAATACTATTCCATTTTATATTTGTGCTAGATTTTCACCATCCGTTCGTGTTTTAATGAGCATCTAGATTGGTTTCGTTTTCTTGCTATAGTGAATAGGGCAGCAATAAACATGGATATATATATATATATGTATGTATATAAATGTACATGTGCATACATATACATATATAGGATATAGGTTTCTCTGTGTATATGGCCAAGAGTGAAGCCACTAGATCATATGGTGGTTGAATCTTTAAGTTTTTGAGAAACCTCCACACTGATTTCCATAATGATTGTATTAATTTACACCCACACCAACAGTAAATAAGGGCTCCTCTTTCTCCATATTCTCTCCAATATTTGTTGTCTGGTTTTTTTCAGACTAGGGTGAGGTGGTATCTCAAAGTAGTTTTAATTTATGTCTCCCTGGCGGTTGCTAGAACACTTTGTTTTTTTTTCCTTTTTTTCTCGTTTATTTATTTATTAAAGATTTCTGTCTCTTCCCCGCCACCACCTCCCATTTCCCTCCCCCTCCCCCAATCAAGTTCCCCTCCCTTGTCAGCCCATAGAGCTATCAGGGTTTCCTGCCCTATGAGAAGTCCAAGGACCACCCACCTCCATCCAGGTCTAGTAAGGTGAACATCCAAACTGCCTAGGCTCTTACAAAGCCGGTACGTGCAGTAGGATCAAAAACCCATTGCCATTGTTCTCAGTAGTCCTCATTGTCCGCTATGTTCAGCTAGTCCGGTTTTATCCCAGGTTTTTTCAGACCCAGACCAGCTGGCCTTGGTGAGTTCCCGATAGAACATCCCCATTGTCTCAGTGTGTGGGTGCACCCCTCGCGGTCCTGAGTTCCATGCTCGTACTCTCTCTCCTTCTGCTCCTGATTTGGGCCTTGAGATTTCTGTCCGGTGCTCCAAAGTGGGTCTCTGTCTCTGTCTCCTTTCATGGGGGCACATGACCTCTAGGTGATGTGGCCAGTCACTTCACTGCTGTAAGACCTGTCTGGATTTTGACAAGGTTAGGACGGCAGAGCTTAGTCTTCAGAGTTGCTGTGTTGACCTAGTAGGCACTCAGTGGATTATGTTATTGTTTTTTGGTAGCATAAGTTAAGGGGCTCTGGATTCTTGCTATTCCCAAACATTGCTCCACACGTACTATTCACAAATCCGTCAGACTTACATTCAGTGTGCCCTAGCCTGCTGGGTCTGCCCCCACCTCCACTGCAAAGAGAAAGCAGGCAGTGGGAGGAAGACAGCCTGATCAGGCAGCCTGAAACCTGTTCCCAAGACTAACCATGGACAAGAAATGGCCCACCTGAGCCAGGAACTTCACCCAAATCAGGAAGGTTAGGTGCCTGGGTCCAGAGGCCACTGGGTTTTATGTAGCCCCCACTTACCCCTGCACCAGATTTTATGTGGCCCCTCTTCCCCCAACACGGGGTTTAATGTGACCCCCACTATCTCTTACATACGCACAGGGTTTTAGGTGACCCCCACTTTTCCCTCCATCAGATTTTTGCGGCCCCTCCACCCACACAGGGTTTTATATGGCCCCGACTTACCTCTCCACTGGGTTTAGGGCCCCCACATTCCCCCCACATAGACACAGGGTTTTGTGTGGTTCCTGCTTACTCTTCCACTTTATGTGGCCCCGCCCTGGAGCCTCTGCCAGGAGCTAATTATAGCCCTTCCAATTCTCCCTCCCCTTCTTATGCAGAGACCAATTTTTCACCCATCCGGAATCCACTGCAGCATTTTAATGTCTACGTCTCCATTTCAGCCCACGGAAGAAAAATGGCTTCATTTCTCCAGCCAATAGATTTTTGCCCCCCTGATCCTTCAGACAGTAGAAAAAGACTCGGGAAAATCAGCGGCTGGACTATCCACAGACATTTTATGATGACCATAAAGAGGGTTGGGGTGGCTGACATGCCAGGCAGCATCCTGAACAGGGGGCCTTAACACTGCTATCATCAACCGCCTACAAAGTGAGAGCCTGACAGGCGGGTAGACGCGTGGATGTGCGGATGGACAGACAGATAGGTAAGCAGAATGTCAGCTGGCTAAGGGCTGTGGTTTCCTCGCCATGTTTGGAGAATGTCATCATCCCCCCCCCCTGCATTTTCTCTGTACACACATGAGACCAAATCAGTCTGTGCGCCCACCCACTACACCGAAGCAGATTTCATCAGGAGGAGAAAAATCTACTTAGGAAGGAAATTAGAGGCAGAATTGGGGTTAATCATTTTAGCTGTGTTTCCATTGTTCAGCTCCCAAGGCACAGATGGACACTGTTGGCCTACGCTGTCTGTGATTCTTCCTCACGACCGAAGATGGCCTAGTCTGGCTTGGGACAGATAGAGGCCAAGGACAAAAACAGACCAGACTCCCCCCAATTTATAAAAAATCTGGAATTTTGTTAGAAGAGTGTGATGTAGACTCTGGATAAAAACCGCCAGGGTTCAAATCCCAAATTTAGATTCATCACGTACTGACTTTGTGACTTCAACCACTCACCTCCCTATGCCTCAGTTACAAATGGAGATAATACTAGTATTTTTTTTTGCACAACTGTAATGAGGATTACTAAGCTATCATGTCTAAAGTACTTAGGACTGAGCCCACACTACTGACACAAGTCCCTGTCACAGAATCTCATTACACAAAGACCAGGCCCTACCCCCAACAAGAAGATAATCAAATTTAACTAACTCAGCCTTAGGTTTAAGGCCAAAGGTTTTGCTTAAGCATAACCCTCTTCCTTTATACTGTTTATTGATCTTCCTCAGGAACCCAAGCCACACTCATTCAGATCAATAGCCTACGGAGCTCAATGAGGAAGGTGTGAACTGTAAGCCCACAGTGGGAAGCCAAGCTCTCACTCCCAGGGCCTGATCTCGGAGTCAAAACTGTCTGCCTTCATCCTTTATGACCAGTGAGTAACCACCTGGTGAGCAAGATGTCCTCAGAAACCACGGCGAAGTTGGCAGGCTCCAGTGAACTGACTGCTGCATAATCAAAATGTCTCTATGTTTCTCAAGCATAGCAGAGAGGTTGCCCCCAAGGCCTGCATAATGCTAGCTGCCCTCAGTTAAATGTGCTTATTGATGTGAGGCTAGATTCGGTGCTGGGGACCTTTGAGGACATGAGGGTGACGAAAGCTGGAGGCTGGCGTGTGTTAATGTTGAACTTTCACCTTTGTTCCAGGGGCTGCCCCTGCCCACGTATTCACTTCTTAAACCACATCCAAAGAATGCTTAATTCCATACATACACTGTGTTTTTGTGCTTCTCATAGTGTAAGTCTATTGAGATGCCCCGTGCCATCTGGTTGTCATGACTACCAATCTGTATGGTGTAGTAGTATGGGTGGCGGGGCTGCGTCCCCAACACCCCAGCCACCTGCTCGGCTAGCTTTTGCCCCGAAATAACAACACACAAACTGTAAACTGCTTGGCTCATTTCTACCTAGCCTCTTCTAGGCTAACTCTCGCACCTGGACTAGCCCATTTCTTATCATCTGTATAGCATCGGTCTTACCTGGAAGATTCTAGCCTGAGTCCATCCTGGGTGGGAGCTTCATAGCGTGCATCTTCCCTGGAGCGGGGAGCATGGCATCTCTCTGAGGTGTCTGCTCCGGAGAGGAGAGCTGTCAAGTCTGACCTCACTTCCTCTTCCTCCCAGCGTTTTGTTCTGTTTACTCCTCCCACCTATCTCCTAACCAATGAGAGCCAAGCAGTTTCTTTTTATTTAACCAATGACCTTCCTCCATCAGTATGGAACTAGTACTTATCTATGGAAAGCAGGACATGAAATGAGATTGTGTTGACAGATGGAGTACTACATTGTCATAAAAAATGCTAAGTCTATGAATGGTGTCTTACTAAGGACTTCTATTGCTGTGAAGAAATGCCATGATCATGGCAACTCTTATAACGGAAAACACTTAATTGAGCTGGCTTACAGTTTCAGAGATTTAGGACACGGTGACATGCAGGCAGACATGGTGCTAGAGAAGGAGCTGAGAGTTCTGCATCTTCATCTGCAGACAGCAGAAGGAGACTGTGTGTGCCACAGTAGGTGTGGCTTGACCATAAGAAACTTCAAAGCCTGCCTCCACAGTGACACACTTCCTCCAACAAGTCCGCATCTCCTAATAATGCCACTCCCTTTGGGCAAGGTATTCAAACACCGGAGTCCATGAAGGCCATACCTATTCAGACCACTACAGATGGTGTCAGTATAGGGAAAGGAGTAGAGGAAACAATACTAAATGGCAGCAGGCAGAAAACCCAATGTTTTGCAGGTGCTCATTGCCACTCCACCAATAATTCTATCTGTATACGCATCAGCATGAATATACAGAATTACAAGCAAATTTAGGATGGTAAAACAGACAGCTGTTTGCTGGATTTTGTTTTTCTGTCACAGAATCTTATCTCTTTCTTTCTTTTATGAGAACAGGAAGTTTGGACTGATACCAACAGGAGAAGCATTTAGCTGCTGACACAATTGCTAGACAGGAAGAGGTATTTGAAGTGCTTGAAAAGCTGTGCCAGGGGAAGCTGCAAGCCTGAAAACACACTTGTCTTGATGAGCTCCGCAGACTTGGCCCCTCCCATGCTGGCCGCAGTCCTAGACTGAGTGGGGACTTCTCCCAGAAGGACACAGAAACAAGCTCGAGGATGCAAAATTCAAAAAAGGCTTCTGTCACAGGAGCCCTAGATTTTAGGAGGCCCCCAGACCTTAGCACAATAGACGCCATGATGGAAGTGCCATTCAGACCTTGGAACCCAGCACACAGGCTGCCAAAACGAGAACCAAAACCTAATCCATCAAAGTCCAGAGTTCTGGGAATGTCCCTTCGTGTAATAACCTTGCTTCTTAGCTTCTGTAGTTCCACTTCTGACCAACTCTTCTTGATAGCTGAGGTGTGCCCACATAGGTGTGTTTTTTTTTTTTTTTTTTTTTTTTTTTTTTTTTTTTTTTTTTTTTTTTTGCTAAAAGCTCACCCTGAGAAAGGCTTGGAACTGTGCTTGAACATACAGTGTTGTCACCGGCTGGCCAATAGAGACTTTCTCTTAGCTTGAACCCCTGTCCAAGTGGTCTTCTCTGGCAGATACCTCACAACATCTCGATAGACCCAAGATTCCCTTTCTGTTAAATTCACACACTGCCTTGATATATGTGCCCACATTGTTCCGGTTTCTCCAAGTGCATCCTTGGTTGTCCTAGTGTAATTGTTAATGATATCCCCTTTTATCTCAAAAGTGTTCCTGCTAAGACACTGGAGAACACAGTCCTCTTAATAAAGAAACTACTGCAACCCCAGCAGGATTCCTAGGAATGTAACAATTGTGCCCAAAGACTCTAAAAGACTCATACGCAGACTCCCCATTCTGAACTGACAGAAACCAGGGGATCAGGATGGCATTTCTGTGCTCAATCCTTAAAGGACATCTTTCTGTGAATGTGCTGGGACTGCTGCTCTTGCTCTGCTGGAGCTCCCAGGATCAGCACATCTGGAACATCTGGCACAGCCCACCTCCACAACTAATGACATTATAGGGCAGCTTGAAATTAGTGTTGATGGAATGTTTTCACCGTGGGAATCAGGAAATGCTACAGATTTTTTTTTCTTACCCAGGGAATGGATTATAAAATATTTCCCAGAGATGCAGATATGGCCTGCACTGGCTGAGCAAGCGTGAAGAGCTGAGTTCAGGTGTCAGCATCCACCGAAAAAGCCAGCTGGGTGCTCTGGCGATGCACACCTGTGACCCCAGTGCTAAGAAGGAGAGAGGAGATGAGGATCGCAGAACCTCGCCTTACCAGACTGGCCAGCCAGCTGGCAAGCTCCAGCTTCAGTGAGAGACCCTGTCTCAAAAATCAGGTGTGGGCAAGATCGTTGGCTTCAAATCCCTGTTGGTGCCTGAGCTTCCTTTCTGGGTATGTTACTACCTCACCCCACTGCCATCTACATACCCACAGGCCTGGTTCCAGACCCATAGCACACAAACCCTCTTTGTGTGAGAACCACCTTGCTTAGGCAGGTTGCTTCTTTCCTTTGCCTTCCCTCTCTCCAGCCTACTGCCATCTACAAACCCACAAGCCTCGTTCCAGACATGCGGCCATGAACCCTCTTCATTTATGAACCCTCCTTGCCCTAGCTTTAGACCCGTGGATTGGAAGCCATGTTTCCATGGTCCAATTAAATAGTTCACCAATCAGCTTTACCCAGCCTAGCTCAGGTCAGGCATCTCCTCTACCGGCCCAATCTAAGGAAGGCCATATTATTACATCAGATCCAAAACCAAAGAAAGAACCTCACATGCCCATGTCAAATTACAGAAACAAAACCATCATGAATGGTGAAAATATCGTGTCTCCCATTAAATGCACTAGCCCTACAGAAGTGTTCTCTAATAAGAACTACCTAGATGGTGCTGGCATAACTGGATGTCAACAAGTAGAAGAATGAAAATAGACCCATATCTATTCCCATGCACAAAAACTCAAGTCCAAATGGATCAAAGACCTCAACATAAAGCCAACCACACTGAACATCATAGAAGAGAAAGTGGGAAGTACACTTGAATGCACTGGCACAGGAGACCACTTCCTAAATATAACCCAGCAGCACAGACACTGAGAGAAACAATTAATAAATAGGATTTCCTGAAACTGAAAAGTTTCTGTAAAGCAAAGGACATGGTCAACAAGACAAAATGACAGCCTACAGAATGGGAAAAGATCTTCACCAACCCCATATCAGACAGGGGGCTGATCTTCAAAATTACAAAGAACTCAAGAAATTAGTCTTGAATAAATAATCCAATAAAAAATGGGGTATAGACCTCAGAGAACTCTCAACAGATGACTATCAAATGCTGAAAGACACTTAAGGAAGTGTTCAACATCCTTAGCCATGAGAGAAATACAAATCAAAACAACTCTAGGATTCTATCTTATACCTCTAAGAATGGACAAGATCAAAAACATTGATGACAGGTGAGAACAATGATGTTCATTGCTGCCCTATTCACAATAGCCAGGAAATGGAAATGAGTTAAATTCCCTTCATCAGATGAATGGATAATGGGAATGTGGGGCATGCACACAATGGAATACTATTCAGCTGCAAAGAAAAATGAAACCATGAAACTTGCAGATAAATGGGAAGAACTTGATAAGACTATATTGAGTGAGGCAACCCAGACTAGAAAGGAAAATATCCATGTTCTCTTTCATCTCTGGTTCCTAGCTCCAAATCCTTAGGCATAAGTATATAATGTGGGGTAAACACAGAACCCAAGATCGTAATAAGGACCATAGGTAGGGACAGCTTGTGAGATAAATAGCAGGACACAGTGGATATGAATAAGGAAACAGAACAATATGGAGAGAGTGAGGGAAATCAAACAGAAGGAGAAAGACAAAACGGCACATACTTATGCACAAAATATTTCTGAGCACATATGAACTGTTGAAATTGGATGGTAAATCACCAACTAGTGCTGTCATATTAGACAGGTCCTCTCTGAGCTCTCAGCCAAAGCTCCCAGCCTCACTTCACACAGCCCTCACACCAAAGTGTCCACGACACTGGAGGAAAGAGCTGTCTCTTCCAGGTGGAGGAAGTACAGAAGCATCTCCTTTACATTCCACTCCTGTCGGAGACAAAATGGGATGCAAGCACAAATCAGCTCAATTGTCTGAGAGTATGGCTGCCTGATTCACAGCCCAGCTCCTCCAATACCTGACGAAGTTGTTTGCATCCCATTACGGGAAATAAGCAGTGTGCCATTGATGGAGTGCCAAGTAGTCCCCCATGACAGCTTTTAAATTATAACCATTTCCCCATCATATGAGTCATCCAAAACCCTGCCCAAATGACACCATTACATGAGTGCCACTCTACAAACTGGGCTATTCTTTGATACCAGCAACATCTTGCTAATTTCTTTCTTCACCACCCACACCTCACTCAGCATTAACTCAGTAGAGCCCTCAGTGGAAGACATATTTTATGATATTTTATGATCATGGAGAATCCATCACTTCTTGTCACATGCTCTTCACTTTCATCTCCCTTTTGGATGCATGGCAAGAGAGTAATCAGCTTCTAAAGCTTTTAGCTGGGTTCTTCAAGGTGAGAACAAATGGTTTTTTTAAAAACAAAAACATGTATTATTGGTATTTTGGCAATAAAATGGATGTAGTTACTCAAAGAAGGATGATGTGGGAGGTCCTTTTAGATATGTGTTGCTTTTATTGGTTGATGAATAAAGCTGTTTCAGTCGATGGCTTAGCAGAGTAAAACCAGGCATGAAATAGAGAGAGAGTAGGTGGAGTCAGGGGTCACTATGTAGCTGCCAAAGGAGACAGACACCTGACAGAAACTTTCCAGTAAGCCACAGCCTCATGGCAATACATAGGCTAATAGAAATAAGTTAATTTAAGATGTAAGAGCTAGCAAGGAATGTGACTAAGCTATTAGCCAAATAGTATTGTAATTAATATAGTTTCCATGTGATTATTCAGGTCTGAGCAGTAGGAAAAGAAAATAACAGTCTCCGTCTACAGAAGAAAGGTTGGACTCCAATTATACAAAATGACAAACCACATGCTCACCCTAGATTTCTGTCTGCTCATGTCAGTCAACTGTAAATGGGATGAATATTTAAAGGAAACTTTGTACATTTTGTATAACACTTATATCCATAAGTCAGTCAATGGCATTAGGGCTCTATCCTCCAGATGTTTGTCTCTATCCTTTGGCACAGCTGGACTTTACCCTCTACACAGACTTGGATGCTGGGAAAGGCATCTTTAGGGCTCTCCAGGAAGCCCTTGAGTACCTGCTGACTGCTCAGAACAGCAGTTAGGTCAGACATCAGCAGTCCTGAACTCAAACCTTGACTGACAGGGCACTTGAGTCCAACTTAAAGTTGGTTCACAGGCATGGCGATGACTCTTGAAAGAAGGAGCTCACCCTGCACAGCTCCCCTCATACCTAAATGCTTTGATGGGAATGTGATGTGTGAACTCCAATAGCATTTTCTGAAATCCAGCTTGGCCTTTTTACTAATTCTGGGAAATAATTGACCAGTTTTTATGACTCATGATTCACTAATCTTCCAGTTCTTAAGAAACCTCTATTTAGACAGCTCCTCACTAAAATAAGTACTTAGGCTGAGTGTCACAACCATGCCCTTCTTCCACTGTATACCTGCAGAAACCTCCGACTTTAAACGTTGGCATTCATGTGATGTTCAGTCTCCAAATAAACAAAGAAGTAGAGAACTAACTTCTCAACAAGGGCAGGACACTTAGGAGCAAGCTAAGCCCTCAGTATGAGCACCAATCCTCAGGACTAATGATCAGCTGGGTACAGCCCTAGGTCACGCACTTTTATTTTTCTCTCCAAGAACCTATCTGTGTTTACTATCACAAAATATGAGGGCCAAACTTTATCGATCTCGATTTAATTCCTATTCCAGTCAAAGAATTCTCCTCACCAGCTTCCAACTCAGCGTCTCTAAAGGTCTATGCAGATTTTCATGCCTTGTACAATTTACTCTATAGTCACACAGCTAGAGGGTAGGAACTGCAGGGTTATATTCCAATTCCATTATTTCACAGATAAGAACACTTTGTCTTAGGAAGAATAAGTAGTCTGACTACTATCACTTGGCAAGTTGGTGGCAGGGTATGACCCATCTGGTACCCGGCTCACACCTGCGCAGGACCTAAAATGCCCCGCTGCTACTGTCACATCCTCCCACTTCCTATGACTTCTATCTCCTGACAATCTATTTTGGTCATATAAAACATCAGCTTTGACTGTTGGAACCCAACCCCAGGGTGCCTCATCTTTCAAGGACCCTAAAAGTTAGCATAATATCCCATCATCATGGATTAATTGCTGTCTTCTCATTTTCCAACCCTTTGGTAAATGCCAAATGCTAAACTTTCTGTTGATGTCCTAATTGCAATCTTCCTGTGCCTTTGCTGGTGCTGTCCATGGTGCTGATACCAGTCACAGCTGTGACTATGAGAAACCAACACCATGAAGACCAGACAGAGCCTTCCCAGAAACGGAACTTCCAGACACCTTGTTCTTGCGCTTCCAGGTCTCCAGAATATTTTTGTTATGTTACCTGAGCAAAACAATGCATTAAGGAAAATAGTTACACATCCTTCATAGCACACCTAATGCTGTTAGTGGGAAAGAAAACAAAGATTCCAATGCATTGCAGTATCCATGACATAAATAGCACTAATACAAATCTGTCTCCATGTAACCATGAGATGATGTGAACTTTCATAGACAGTCAGCTGGTGCAAGTTGCCTTCCGAGTGTTTCAACATTAAATCTCAAGCTACTCCAAGTGGGCTGGGCCCAAGGTATAAAGTAGCAAGATGGATCAAAACAAAAACATCTGGAAGAGAAGCATTTCTGGGTCAGGTCCTTAGATAATGTCTATAAAGACAAGGCAAATATATGATATAGCATATGTGTATGTTTGTGCATGTGTATGTATGTCTGTGCACATGTGTGCACATGCATGTACACAGCATATGTGTGTGCGCAGGTTGTCAAAAGGGAAATGTGATAGGTGTCATGGGAGATGATTGTTAAAAGTCAGAGTGGGCTAGGATAGGTAAGTGCTAAGTACTGTAAAAGGGGGTAATTCTCTCTTCCATGCAGATCCACAGGCAGCAGGAAGAGAGTTTGCCTTGAGCATTTGAAACCCCAACGTCCATCCCCAGTGACACATTCCCTCCAACAATCCCACACCTCCTAATACCTGTCATGTAGCCACTCCTTAATAACAACGCTTTCAAATATATGAACCTATGGGGTCCATTCTCAGTAAAACCACTACAATCAATATAGAAGGGGATATTGTTCAATCATAAAAAGGTAAAATTATGTCATTTTCAGAAATACAGATAAAACTGGATGATATTATGTTAAGTGAAATAATTCAGGAAGTCAAATAATACATTTTTACCTATATTTGGAAGGTAAAAGGTTTATCTCAAAGAAGTAGGGGACAGAATAGTGTCCCCAAAGCATGGGAATAATCTAGAAGGTGGAATGAACACATGTCAGAATATAGATATAGAAATGCCATTATATGGAGGAATCACACTTCTCATATTTCTGTAGCACGTGAGGATAGTCATGACTGGCAACAATTTACCTAACATTTCAAAGTAGCCACTAAAGATGACTGGACACTCCAAGCACAAAGAAATGAGAAGTGTGGGTCAGAGAGGTGGCTTGGCACATAAAAGCCTTGCGGTCATTCCTGATGAACTCAGTATGATTTCCAGCACCCACATAGTGGAAAGAGAGAACTGATTCCCACAAGGTATCCTTTGGCTTCTATATGTACACGTTGGCATGCATGCACCTACACACAGAAGGAGGTAAATAAACACATGAGCGAATAAATGTAAAAATAATATTATTTAGTTAAAAAGAATAAATGATGTATGTGATCCAGTCACTGTGATTGGATCACAGCATGCTGTACCTGTATAAAAATGACTTATGTAACTTATAAATATGTACGATTGCATTACATCTTAATTAAAAATTAAAATATTTTTTAAATAGAGATCTGTTCTTCCACATGAAGTAATATTTTTCTCCTTGGTACAACTAGCTATTTTCAGCATAATAGGAGCCCATGAAACCATGTGCTAGCATAGAAGCTTACTAGGCAAACAAGACATTTGGCAGAATGTCTGGCAGGCACCTCTCTCACGCAATATCTCAACTCTACAACAGCACGGTGCAGAACATATTGTTGCAGATTGTTTGTTTACACTGTGAAGACGTGCCTGTGATTTGCCTCACCTGCCTAAGACACCTGATTCGTTTAACAAAGAGCTGAACAGCCAATAGCTAGGCAGGAGAGGATAGGCTGGACCTCTGGGGAGAGAGAGGAACTGTGGGATGAAGAGAGACGGAATCCACCAGCCAGACACGGAGGGAGTCGGGCGTACAGAATGGAGGAGAGATAAAGAGCCACACGGCAGAACGTGGATTAACGGAAATGGGTTAATTTAAGTTTTAGGAGCTAATTGAGGACAAGCCTAGGCTAAGACCAAGCTTTTATAATTAATAATAAGTGTCTGTGTAATTATTTGAAGTCTAGCAGTCCAAAGAAAGTCCAACAAGAAAGACCAACTACAACGTATCACCCTTGTCTCTGCTTTTCAGATAGGAACTGAGTCTGGAAAGATGAGGAAGTAATGCCACAGCTTGACTGGAATTCAAACCACTGCACTGTGCCATTTCCTGGAGAGGGCATTTCTGTGCTGTCAGGAACAGTAGAAAACAACTGCTCTCAACGACTTTGAACTCAGTTGGCTTCATGCATTGGTGAGTAAAGAGATTACCCCTACCATAAGACCTAAGAAGTTAAGAAAAAGACTCCAGCTGACGAAGTATTTTCCAGCTGGTGTCAACAACACTGCTCCTGATGACTTCATCCCTTGCAGGAATGATACACTGAGTTCCAAGGACCTCACAGGAATAGCAACTTTACCAGGCCTAATGCCATTGCCAAACGAAGTCACAAATGCTTATGGGAGGAAATAAATAAATAAGTAAATAAATCTAAAAGAAGCAGAAAAGCAAGGTAGAAAGCAAAGACCAACCGTGCGGGCTTCTCGTCCTGATTAACTCCCACATGGAATTCTTCTGACCACTGTGGATGTCAGGGGAAAAAAATTATTCTTAATATAAAGCACAAGTAAGAACTGGTTCTTTGCCGGGCAGTGGCGGTGCACACCTTTAATCACAGCACTTAGGAGGCAGAGGCAGGCGGATCTCTGTGAGTTCGAGGCCAGCCTGGTCTACAAGAGCTAGTTCAGGACAAGCTCCAAAAGCTACAGAGAAACCCTGTCTCAAAAAAACCTCAAAAAATAAAATAAAATAAAAAATAAAAAGATCTGGTTCCTCAAGAAATGCATTTTGAATATTTTTATTATATTCTCAAACAATATGTCCATATTGTGAGCTTCCCCCACCACAAACCAGCCTCCCTGCCATACAGCTCAGGTCCCAGATCCTCTAGTGTGATGTGATCAGAAGGACAAATAAATGTGCCCACTTCCTGAAGTCTTATTGATCATTTTCCTTTGGCTTCCACAGCCTGTACATCTGGTTTTGTTCCTTCTTTGGCTGCAGCCACTAGGCTTCCTTCCACCCCCTAAGCCCCGCCCCCATCCTGTGAATCACCCTCTCACTCCCCACTGTTTGGCTTCTGAGCCTTTGTAGCCTCTGCCTTTCCACTTTGCTCTCCACAGGAAACCACAGCCTCAGTTTCACTTCAGACTGAAGCCTGAAGTCTTTTCATTGCACTTGAGAGCATCTAAGAACCTTGTAGAAAGGAGTTCCACCAGTGAACTCTCCTGTTAGCTGCCTTCCAGCATCCCGGGATGGCAAATGCCTCAGAACCTCCCCAGAAAGGCAGAACAGTGTGTGTGAGGTGAATCATTCCAAGCTGTACCTCACCAACTACGAGGGTTGCGTGTGTGTGATGTGGGGATTTCCCCCCACCCCAGAGCTCTGCCTTTGTCTAACTGACTGGGGTCAGCACATCTCTTTGCTACTTGATACAAGACACCTCACTTTTGAAGAAAATTATTCTTTGCCTTTTCACAGCCCAAAAATTTAGGCTAGGAGAAGGAATATGAAATGAGTTCATTGGAAATGAGACAGTAAGAGTCAAATTTTGATTTTGCTAGGCCATGTGTCTTAGTGAGCTTTCTATTGCTGTAGGGAACACCATAACCGAAGCAACTTGGGGTGGGGAAAGGGTTTATCGCAACTTGTGTTTTCTTGTCACAATCCGTCATTGAGGAAAGGCATGTCAGAGTCACATGATCAGGGATGGAAGCAGCAATGGTAGAAGGACATCATTTTACTGGCTTGCTGTCCATGGCTTGCTCAACCATCTTTCCAGGTGTGGGATTGCTCTCCCCTCCCACATCAATCACTAATCAGGAAAATATCCTACAGGCCAATCGATGGAGGCATTTTCTCAGCTGAAATTCCTTCTTCAGGCCCGTGTTTTTAGGATGTTGACAAAAAAAAAAAACCATGAAAACAAAGCAAACCAAACAAACAGAGTTAACCAGGACACTAGGTGCCTATGTTCTGCTACTCCACGTCATAGAAGCTGGCATTAAAAGGACCTAGAATTTAGGAAAATGCTGCTACGGTTGCCAAGGAAGCCGGTAGCAAGCTTCATCTCTGACTCTGAGGTACCCCTTTCTGCTTCCCTTGCCAATTTCTCCTTTTGAGAATCAGGGAGAATCTAGCCCCTACTATAAACTTTCCAGACTTGGAAATTGCTCTAGTTTCTTTCCCATCACTGTGGTAAAAACGCCCTGCCACAAGCAACTCATAGGAGAAGGTTCATTTTGGCTCCCAACTCCAGGTTGTGGGGAAGTCGAGGCAGGAACTTAAAACAGCTAATGACATCGAGTCCGGGTGAAAGCAGAGAGAAATAAATACATGAGTGCTTCCTTGCTTGCCTGCACTCAACTTGATTTCTCTACTCACACTGTTCAGGACTTTCTACCCACAGAATGTTACTGTCCACAGTGGGCTGCTTCCTCTCACATCAACTAACTTAAGACAATCATCCCCTTGTCCCAGTAAAAAAGCTAAACGTCACAGTGGTTGTCTTAGTTTGGGTTTTCATTGCTCTGAAGAGACACCATGACCACAAGGACTCTTTTAAAGAAAACATTTCCTTGGCGTGGCTAGCTTATAGTTTCAGAGGTTCAGTCCGTTATTATCATGGTGGGGAGCATGACAGCATGCAGGCAGATGTGGTGCTGGAGGAATAGCTGAGAGTCCTACGCCTTGCAGGCAACAGGAAGTCGACAGACACACTAGGCAATATCCTGAGCATAGGAAACCTCAAAGCCCACCCCCACGGTAATGCACTTCCTCCAAGGCCAGGCCCACTCTAATAAAGCCACACCTCCAAATAGTACCAATCCCTATGAGACTATAGAAACCAATTACATCTGTATCCCAGGGCACTAGATTAACCAGAACTCTAAGACTCTGGGTACATGCCAGGGATTGTATTGGATGATATGAAAAGCTAGGTGCTATCTAGAGATTACAACTTTGACCCCAGATCTGGGGAAGACAAGGAAGGATTCTGACAAGGGAAGATTATACGCAGTAGGGGGAGGGATGAGATAGGCAGCTAGATCAAGAAGAAACAGAAGCATCTCTACGGTGAGGGATGCATCCTTGAAAGAGGAAAGGGCGCATAGTGAGAACTACCCCAGGCTCTCCAAAGAAGACTAGAGCTGCTGCTGCTGCTGAGGCCACGTTCCTGCTGGAGAAAAAGGAGGTGATCAGAGAGTTCCCTAGAGGAGAGGGAGTCTGAGATGAGCCTGGGGCTTTGCAAAGGCCAATGTAGCTGAGAGAGCATAAAGTGAGGGCTGAAAAGACAAGGATAAAGTTGTGAGGGAAGCAGGCTGTGCAGAAAGCAGGCTGTGCAACCCCAGAGCTCTGCAAGCGGGTGGCTGGTTCAGGATATTTGAGGCCAAGACTCACGTCTACACCTCCTGGTGAAATAGTTGCATTCATCCCGCCTCTTCTTTCTCCCCTTCCTTCTCATCCTCCTCCTCCTCTCCCTTGTCTCTGCCCCCTCTCTCTGTTGGCTTTTTCTCAATTTCTCTCCTCTCTCCTTTTCCTCTTTCCCTATCTACCACCTCCCTCTTCCACAGCATTCATTTGGTGAAAGCCATTAATCTGACATTTGTTCCATCTGACGTCCACAGAACCAGCATTTAAATTCATCTCTTGCACATTAAAGTGATTGTATTCCCTCAAACACATACAAATGGGCAAAAGAATCTTCTCTTTCACAGGGAACAATCTTTGTGAAAATTTCTGCACAAGGTTTTCTGTGCCTGATATTTGTTCATGCATGCATGTGTGTGTGTGTGTGTGTGTGTGTGTGTGTGTGTGTGTGTGTGCGCGTGCGCGTGCGCGCGCGCACACACTAATGTGGATCACTTTGCCAGACTTGCCTTAGGGCAGACTTAGTTTCCCCCTTCTCCTTCTCTCTCAACTCTGGTCTTAACAAGAGTATCTCACTCAGGAGATTTTCACTCTCTGCTCCGCCCCTGGACTCCGACATGGGATGGTGAGCATGAGGCTCTGTGTTCAGAGGGTGCACTCATTGGCTTGTGTGTTGCCTCTACTGACCCTACACAGTCACTTGGCTCTTGACAACCTTTCAGTGGCCTCCTTCACTCAGTTGTTAGTGTCAGTCCCTAACAAGGTTCTGAAAGAAGAGGGCCTTGGGGTGTGGAAAGCACTCTAAAGTCAGAAATAAGGTCATGGCTGTGGCAGGGCAGGGGTGTCTGGGAACTGGCAGATGACACAGGGCAGAGAAGACTAGGATTCCCTTAGTACCAAGTGTGGAAAGGAACTAGTAAAAGGAATCTATACATACTTTGACACAATTCCTGGGCCTAGCCTGGCATATGACAAAGTCACAGATATTTCCAAATCAGTGCCCGGTTTCCCTCAGAGGGGACCGCTGTTTCCTTTGCCATTGCTGTCATAGTCAGGAGCAAATGTTTACAGCTCAAGCACCCATGGAAGCTTAAATCACTCTTCAATCTGGAGAGAATACCACAAGTCAGAGGAGGCTAAGTTCGGCCTTGAGAATGTCACAGACCTGGCATCTGACCTATCTGTCAACTTGAGTGACAGAGCCACCATTTTCTCATCTGTACGTGAGGACAATCAAGCTCACTTCTCAGTCCTTCCTGAAGGCTGTAGGCCCTTTAAGAATATAGGGTCTCCATCAGTGTTCTGAGACCCCTCTCTTCCCAAGCTCTAAGGCAAGACAGGCTTACAAATGTACTGAGTGCTGATTATTCAGACATTAATAGAGCTTCAGAAGCATTAATGTGAGGAACATAATAAGTTCACCCTAGCCTTTTGTGCTTAAAGTTATATGCTTGGTCAAGAGGCAGCCCCAGGAGTGGATCACAGTGCGGGATCAGAGGGGACTCACAGGGGTACTGCATTTGCCGCTCTCCCTCCACATCTGAGTGAGATTATCTTCACAGGGCAACTCTGAGGATGCTCAGGTGGATATATCCCTCGGAAATTCCTCCCCTTGCCATGGGAGTTATCTTAGTTAATAAAAGCTGATCCTTTCACTACCCAGAATTTCCCTGGTCATGGTGATCATTTCAGGGTGATCCAATTAGCCTAGGCCCCAGAATTCATACTTTTATGTTGGTGGATACCCAGTTGCTAGACTTGACCTGTTGCCAATTGCTGTCGGATAATTTGAGGGAAACCAACCTAAATATAGCATCAACCCAAATGGGAGAGAAGGAGGATCCAAGACCCCAGGTCCCTGCTTCCACACCTCCACAATTCTGGAACCCTACTAAATGTAGGATCTTGATACTGCATTGGTTCCCAACCTGTGGGCCAGATATTAGATATCAGATATCCTGAGGATATTTACATTCCAATTCATAATGGTAGCAAAATTGCAGTTTTGAAGTAGCAATGAACAGGTTTTATCGTTGGTATAGTCACCACAACCTGAGGAACTGTGTTAAGGGGTTGTAGTATTAAGAAGATTGAGTACCACTGCTCTAGGGACTCAGAATTCCATATTCTTCATTACTTATACATTTTGTGGATTTCTATTTTCTGAAACTCAACATATTCTACATTTGATTCTGAGCACACAGGGACCATCTGGACTTCTGGCTCAGATGCTGTCTTTCCTGTGATGTCCAGGATATGTGATGTTCCAGGCATGTGTTCCTCTCAGGCTAATTTCTCTCTTGATGAGCTTGGGTTTCACCAGATCCAGGTCTCAACGTTTAAACTTGGACTTGGTAATATCAGTCATAGACCTCCCTCATTCATCCACTCAGGGAATTTTTATGAAATCTTTCTTGTGTACCAGTGAGCACTAGAAACAGGCAGGAAACAAATCATAAATATCATCTCTAAATCACATCCCAGAGTCATCTGTACTTTCTGTGTCTAATGCATCCCATCTCTGTCAACCACATCGGTGTCTCATTGCTATGCAGTTCTTACCTCAAGTTCTCAGAATTTCATGAGAATCCTGAATTCCATTTGGCTGGAAGGCAAGAGATTCCAGTTTCCAGAGTCCCTTCTTCAGGAAGTTTGTATGGAGTTGGGAAGGTAGCGGTGATACACAACATTGCTTCCACAGCTAGGCAGGACTGTATAATTAACTCCAGTTAAAAATCCATCTACTCGCTGAGCCCAGTGGTCTAGAAAGGGAGTCGGGGAGGCCCCATTCCCCAGGTGAGTTTCTTAGTGGCCCTCCATCTTCTATATAAGAATGCATCCAGCAATCTCAGAAGCTCAAAGATAATTAGAGAATTCTAACCTTGGAGTCAAGGTTCTTGTGCACAGACATCAGAGAGTGGAGGAGCAGGCAACCTAACATGCATGGGATTGTGGTTTTACAATGTGGCCAATATCCAATCTGTCTAGCCCCTCTGCTTTGCTTACAGGTAGCTGCCTGAAACTCTCTGTTAGCACTTCCACAGCCCATCTAGTCGAACAGCTGCCTACCCATTTCTTTCCCACCTGTCTGACCTTGACGGACACGGAAGAAAAGAGGCAAAGAGCAGCTCTGGCAAATAAGGACATTACATTTACCTAGGCACAGTGCACACATTTAACTAACCTCCATGACAGTCCTGTAGAACTATTTCATTATCCCCATTTCAAAGTTATGTAAACTGAGGTGCTAAAAATTGAAAGTATCTTAGCTGTAGGTCTTGGTATGCTTTGGGTGTCTATAGTGTACAAAGTAGCAGTTGGCTTCATTTTGAGATCTTTGCATGTGGACACTACTACATGTCCAACAATCATGAGAATAAATAAATAGCTTATTCAAGCAAGTAAACTGAAGCAGACTGGGAACACACGGGCATGTGGGCATATTCAAACTATATCAGAAAAAAAAACAGGCTCAAGAACTTATCAAGGACACCAGACCAATGAAGGACACAACACTCTTACCTGGACATCAGAATACAAAAGATACATAATGTTATGATGGCGACGGCCCCACTGACCTGCCATCTGACTACTGGGTACACGCATCAAGGGGCAGATGGGCAAAGAGCTGCATGTTGACCTTGAGGTTCAGCTCAGCGTGATCCCCATTGCACGGTGTAGCCCATTCCAACTGTCATGCATGCAGCTGTCAGCCCATCTGTGTGGACTGGTCCTGCACCTCCCATCCACAGCTCTAAGAGTCTATACCCTTGCAGCTCAGCCCTGCTATCCTGCAACTCAACAGCTCTGCAGCAGTGCTGCTACTATTTCGTATAGACACCCACACTGATTCTCTGTACATTGGTATAACGGTGTGCCTCTGATTCCAGTAAGGCCTCTGGGAGCACGGCTGTGTGCTCTTTAACCCATTTGTAGCCATTTGGTAAGACAGACAGACGGCTGGCTGGCTGGCTGGCTGACTGATGTGTAGACAGATAAAGATAATTAGTGTGTGAAGATGTAATATGTGATTTGGAAGTTAATACTCGTAATTAAGATTGGAATAGAGGAACCTGTGATTACTAATGGTCAGTTATCAAGGTAAATTAAGTTGGCAGCAAAGAAGAAGGAGGAAGAGGAGAAGGCTAGCACTCTTGATATAATTTATGAATTCACCGTTAATTCTGACACAAACGTTTTTGTTTCCAACGTAGTGGGCCTTTGACAATTTTATTTTTAAGATCCAAGTGAATAAAACAATACAAACAAGAGGAACACAATGGCAGGACAGAATGACAAGGACTCCAAATCCTTCGCAAAATGATTCTGAATTCCGCAGATTCCTCGAACTCTGAAGTTCTTCTCTTCTTTCTACTGGGCTTAGAATCAGCTTCCACCAGCAAATTCAAGGTACTCTTCTGTCTTCCATATTATTAGATGTGTGTCTTGACACTTTGGGAAGAAGTCACATAGGAAAGAAAGAGAAGGGGTTGGATGCTATTTTGCCAACAGGGCTCTACACTATACTCTTAGAATCAAGGGGCCAGTGCCAGCAAGGGATGAGGGTGAGCCCCAGGAAGCTCGGAAACGCCATTTAGGGAAGATGGCTTCTCTAAGCTCAGAGAAATCTTGGAGAACTGGCTTGATCCTGTGGTTACTGAGCCCTTGGTACAGGTTTTCTGATGCTTCTCTTGGAATCAGTTCCTCTGCTGACTGGATTTGGTCTTGGATTTCTTATAGTACCCACTTCAGGGTTTCTCATGAAGTAGAAGCACCTGGTGCTACTAGAGGTCTGTGGCAAATAAAAAAAATACTTTGAACTAATCTAGATGCCCTAACTTCCTTAAGCAAATCTGGGTGCCCCTATATCTGTGTAATTTTTAACTGGCTCACTGCACAATGGCTCTAACTCCTTTATACATCCCTCAATCTTCCCTTCTATGACTTTGCTGCCACATCACACCCCAGCCCTGCAACCTTCTCCAAGGTAGAGTGGTGGGACCACACACTGCCATGCCTTGATTTAAACTCTTTGTGCTTTACTTCATTTGATGGGACTTTTCTCGTGGCATCTTTAATATAGAGTTAGATCCTTGTTGCCTGGAACATGGGCAGTGTTTCATTTGGCTTAACTCTACTTGGTCAAATTCAACAAGTGTCCTCTGTTTGTCTTTGTTTTCCATGATAGGAATCCAGGCCATGCCTCTGTCAGCCTTTTCCCATCTTTCCCGTATCATTTGCACTGACTCATGTGTCTTTCCTAAAACTCATGACCGTCTCCTTTTTCCAATATCAACAGATTCCACTTCTTTCTTTCTTTCTTTCTTTCTTTCTTTCTTTCTTTCTTTCTTTCTTTCTTTCTTTCTTTCCTTTCTTCCTTCCTTCCTTCCTTCCTTTCTTTCTTTCTTTTGCATTCTGACCAGTTTCTACTCTCTCCTCTCTCCTCCAGCTCCCTCCCCCCACCTCCCTTCTAGCCCATCCACTCCTCCTCTGTCTTCATTCAGAAAGGGGCAGGCCTTCCCTGGGAGTCAACAAAGCATGGCACATTAAGTGGAAGCAGGACCAAGCTCCTCCCCCTGCATCAAGGTGGAGCACAGGGAGCATGTTCCCAAAAGCCAGCTCAAGCACTAGGAACAGGTCCTGATCACACTGCTAGGGGCCCCACAAACAGACCAAGAGACACAGCTGTCATCCACACCCAGAGCAGATTCCATTTCTGAGGGGGGCAGCCCACTCAACAGCCAGGAGGCCCAGGGGGAATGGTGTTTCAGTGTCCTGAGCTCTGGAACTGGAATTGCAGATAGGTGAAAATGAATGTAGGAAGGCAAAAAAAAAAAGAAAGAAAGAAAAGAAATAGACAACAGACAGCAGTTTCCTTCTTTACTGGTCCTATTAAAGTTATTTTAGTAAGTTCAGGAAACAACTCAAAAAGTAGGACCCTGTTAGGGACAGGTACCATGTGGTTACAGTGTCTAGAGGCTGAAACAGCCCCATTTTTTGTTATTTATCCTGAGGGCTGAAGTCTGACGAGGGTAATTACCACCTCCCCACTCATGGTTTTGTCTCACACTTCACACATGCTTTCTTTTCTCCTTCCCCATGTTCTCTGCTTTCCTATGTGGATCAAGGAGACAGTCAAGGACACAGTTTTACACGTGTGTGGCCCAGAGGCTAACAGAGGCTTCAGAAATCCAATCCCAACTATGCGGAACAAGTTCTCAAGTGTCCTGGTTTCTACTTCCCGCAGCCTAGCTTGAGCACGGAATCTCTTAGCAGTGGGAGACAGGCTGTCAGATCTCAAAAGGTCCACGGCACCTCTTCAAATCAAAAGCTCAGACAGGCACTCATTCCCCTCTTCTGGACATTTCTAGGATATCCACTTCCTTCCCTACCTCGTCTTTTCTGTTGATTGTCTTCATCCTGGTTTTTTTTTTTTTTTGTTCTTTTCTCTTCCTTCTCAGGACACAAGATAGATATATACTTAGAGGTAGGTGATGTCATGCCCAACATCACCCCTTGACAATATTCTGCATCTAAGTAGAAATATTGAGCACCCACAGTTCCATTACGGAATTCACAGTAGGCTCCCAGCTGGCTATGACAGGAGACTCTCCTGCCCCTCTTTGTTCTTTGGAGTTCTGCACTCGCGGCTGGAGTTCATATTAATATTCCTGAATGAAAGCGGTCACTGAGAGGTTCTTCTAGGGTGGTTAAGACAGGTTAATGATTGTCCTGCCGCCATGCGCGAGCATTCGCTGATGAACGTGGAACGGAGAGGAATGCAAGGCAATCAATGTTTTCCATTTTCCAGTGCATCCGTTCATCCCCTGTCTCAATCTTCCAGTTGAACAGTCAATTCTCTGACATTCTAGTGGTTTTCGCTTTTCATTTTCTTGCTCTCTCGTTCATGCTGTATAGTGAAGTAATAAAACACTGAGAGGGAAAAATTAATATAATGAACCACACACAAATGAATCAGGAGAGAGAAGCATGTGGCGGGAACAAAGATAAAAATTTAGATGACACTGGAGGAAATTAGAAGCCCAAGTATGACTAGAAGCAAGTATGTAAACATTAGGCATTCCAGCAGATATCAGTTATTTGGTGAGTGGAAGAACAGATTTCATGTTGATGTATGTCAACTGTCTTTCCTGTATGCCAGTAACGGCCAGTTACACAATCTTCAGTCACAGTCAGTATTGGGCACTGGCTCACACACAAATGTCTAGAATCGATGAAGAACCACGTGTAAGTTCTTCAGAGTGGCTGGTGATCCACTGGTCAGGGTCCCCTGGTTGTCTGCTGACCCTGGCTTACACTATCCAGTCACTGCGCCTATAGTGCGGCAGGAGGAGCTCAGATTCAAAGGGCAGACGGATGGCTGTGGGGAAAGGTGGAGAAGTGGGTCACTGCTGCAGTCACCCGTGTCTGGCAGAAGTCCAAGAGCAACTTCTGGATCAGCACTTACTACGATGATGAGTCGGTTTCTCCCATCCTGACCCTGGATCAGGCCTGAGAACATGGTCGTTATCCACAGCCATGCTGGTACAGACACACTGAGTGGTTGGGGGATTTCAGTTTCAATCAGCAATGTCAGCATTGTGTGGACTGCGGGAGAAGCAGCATACACATCAGGATGATATGTGTTTGTCTGTTTTGTGTTCCTAGAACAGAAAGGTGGAGACGGGAGGAGTTTGATAGAACAAAACTGATTTCCTCTCGGTTCTAAAGACTGGGAAGTCTAGTGTCAAGGGGTTGGTATCTGGAAAGAGTGTCTGCTTCTTATCCATTGTAGATGAAGACAGGCTGTGGGAAGTCCTTAGAACAAAAAAGGGGGGCCAAACATCCATTCATAACAAACCCATTTTTGTAATAATGACACCAGTAATCCATTCATGAGACAGAGGCCTCACTTAATGACCTCCACCCAACACTGTTGCCTTAGGGATTAAGTCTATAGGGCATGGCCCTATTGGAAAGCATTCTAACACAGCCCCATGGCTTTGCTTTTCCTATAACTCAGGTTTGTGTGTCAGTGCCCCAAAGACTCTCTCTGTCCAGACTCTTCCCATCCACTACACTGAGCCATGTTTCCTCTGGGACAGATAAAATCATGGTCAGCCGATCAGTCCTGAGAGAGTGAATGACAAATATTGAAACAAATATGTTTTGCTACCTTTTGTGAATAAGCAATCTTAAAAAATATTTGTGAAACATGGTAGTAGGGGCCTGAGAGGTGGCTCAACAAGGATGACTCCAGCTAAGACCCTAAGTAATAGTGGAGAGGGTACCTGAACTGGCCTTGTCCTGTAGTCAGATTGATGACTTAATGTCACTATAAAACCTACATCCAGCAACTGATGGAAGCAGATGCAGAGATCCACAGCGGAGAACTAGAATGAATTTACAAAGTCCAGTTGAAGAGGGGGAGGAGTGAGAATATGAACAAAGAAGTCAAAACCATGATGGGGACACGCAGTGAAACAGCTTACCTGAGCGAATAGGAACCTAGCAACTCCGACCTGACAGCGAGGGAACCAGCATAGGACCAAACTAGTCCCTCTGAATGTGGGCTGGGGCAGACTGTGGGGCCACTGGCAGTGAGACCACAATTTGTCCCTACTGCTTGTTCTGGCTTTTTGGAACCCATTCTCTCTGAAGGGATGCCTTGATCAGCCTAGATAGAGGGGGAAGGGCCTTGGTCCTGCTTCAAAGTGATATACTAGGCTTTGTTGACTCCACCTGGGAAACTTTAACCTCTCTGTGGAGTGGATGGGAGGTGGTGGTTGGTGGGGTAAAATACAGAGGGAGTGGGAGGAGGGGAGAGAGTAGGAGCTAGATTTGTCAGGTAAAAAGAGAAAAGATAGTTTTTTAAAATATAAATTAAAAAAACAATACACTTAAAAAAAAAGAAAAGCAAGCAATCAAGCAGTGGGCTGGGTTTATTCACACGGTGAGCTCCAGAGGGGCATCCTGGACTTCACAGTGCTCAGCAGCCATGACTATTGTGTTCAAGGTACATGCCTGACTGGGAAATGTTTTTCTTTTGTGTTAGGGGTTTTTATATTTCCACGCTGAATCTGGTAAGGATGGAGCCTCTCATTTGACCAGAGCTAAAGAGTGACCGTTTGGAGGTAAAACCACTATTTGGTCCCAGCCAGCACTTTCCCAGGGTCTCACCTGGATGTGCAGAGCCGTGGGCCTCCCAGTTGATCTATAGGCCTCTCGGGTCTTCTTCTTTTGCCTGCATCTGTTTTCCTGGCTGAAACTGAGGGGGAGACGCAGAGAGGAGGACTCTGCCTTCGGAAGCATGCACAATGAGAATGGCCTCAGTTGGAGGAAGGAAGGACTGGACAGACCGATTGTCCATTAGTAGCTTCAGAGCCGGTTTCCAGGTTTACATTCTCAGTTCATAAAGGTTTAAAAACTACGGGTATTCATTTTGTTTGTTGTACCTGTGACTTTGGCAAGCCCCCTCCAGGTGTAGGGCATCAACAGCAAGCAGCTGGGCCCTCACAGGAAAATGTAGCTTCTCCACAGTCAAGATGGGTACCTGGGGAGAAGGGACATTAAACGGATCGGCTAGCGCAAATCAATCAGGCCTCGCCTTTCAATGCCACTGACCGCGGCTGCTCGGTCAGACCTTTCACGTGTTAGGGTTCACGCCGTGTGTAGGGAAAATGAGGGGGTGGAAATTTCTAGAAAGAACCAGAGCTTCCAGTCCTAACCAGGGCCTGAGGAAGCAGGCCCAAGCTCTACATTGCCAAAAAGCAGCAAGTCCGCAGGAACGTGATGAGTACTTTCAGTCTTCCTTGCCCAGCCCCAAGTTCATAGGCTGTTAACTGTACTCAGCCCTTCGCTACCCTACCAGACTCGGCTGAGAAGGGCCACACAGCACAGTACAGCAAGCCGAATCTGGAGACGTCTGCTCTTTCATCCCACATCATCCCCTACTGATCTGTTCATGGGCAGCCTCCATCCCCGTTCACATCTGTCCTGGCCCATCCCCTGTCCTGTCCATGCATGCACGCTTGCTTTGACACTGGCCGTTTCTGAAGGCTGTAAAGAGAGACCGAGCCGTTTTGGCTCAGCGCTTCTTTCAGCTACAAGCAGATCAGGATCATAGAGCGTAAGGCTGCTATGACCACAGTTCGGGTTGAAACACCTGCACGGATACAGAAAGGCAGAGGCGAGGGGGAGGCAGGAGGGACACCCCTACCTGCCCGCCACCCGAAGTCCTGCACAATTTCCAACAGCATGTGCTCACAGACTAACATGCATAGCACTAAATATTTCAGCACGTAAATGATTTCGGAGGCGTGGGGAGCAGGCTAGAATAATGATTTATAGGATTTAGAAACCACGATTCCTTCAGAGTACTTCACGGCAGGCCTGTCACACACAGAGAGATAGCGATTCACGGTTGACCCTTTCAGAAAGAAGAAAGGGAGGCTGAGAGCTCTTTATGCTTCCTTTCTGGAGCACTTGGAAGACGTGTTCAGGTATGTTCACACATTCGCACACACACTCACACACACACACACACACACACACACACACAGCTTCTTGTAACAACTAATGTTGATCCCTCACCCTCCACTCTTGACCAAAGAGTGACCAGACGAGGCCTCTCAAGACATCCCCAGAACTGGCTTCAGCCTGAGCATCTTCTAAGAGATGTCTTCCCTGGATGGCTGCTCCCAGAATCTAGCAATCTACAGCCCTGGGTGGAGAAGTTCCCTGTTTGGGGTCTCCCTCCCTCGGCAAATAAGCCAACATCAGGGTAGTCCAGGTAGCCTGAACAACATACCAGGCAGTGTTACAAAGGAGCCCTGGATCTGGGGTGACCCTAGGATGAAGTACTCCCACCCCCATAGCCTTTACACTGGCAGCTTCAGTACCTCCAGAGAGGGCCACCCTTTGTGTAGGTGATAAACTTCAGCTGAAAGGGTGAGAGGACAATTGAGTGGGGACAGCCACTGACAAACCCCCCTCCCCCTCAGGACTAGGCAGTGCCTTGGTGTTAGAGAAAGGCGTCTTGCAGGGAGAATGAGGAGGAAGAAAGGAATGGCAGCTGCCCAGAACAGGCAGCGAGAGCTTTCGTGTTTGGGGAACAATTAATTATCCAAAGCTCCTGATTTGAAAAGGGAATGTTTAATCTCCTGTTTCCCCCAGGGTCTTAGCCCTTTGACCCTGCTTCTTGACCTTTGCTCTTCCACCTTGCCTTATTCCCTGGAGGCCTGGAATCTGTAGAGCAGTTTTATTTAGTAAACACAGCTCAAATTGGAGAGGTTAAAGACTAGACTCTACAGTGGCACCTTCAGGTGGAGCCACACTTTCCCCGGGGCAATGTTTCAGGCTGAGAAGGGGCTGGGCATGGGAGATCAGACCTCCTCAGATTCTAACCCAATTCCCCACACAAAGGTTCATGGTGGATAATGAGAAAAGCGAATGTTGCCTTAAGTCAGGCACTGGTATCTCTGTTCTTGTGCTAAGCACTTTATGTAGAGAGGTAGCCAGTTGCATTGGTGGGCAGAGCTGCAGCAGATGCAATAAAAGCATCCCCAGAGGAAGTAGGGCCAACATGAGAACCCAGGTCTTGGGCTAATAGAGCCGCTGATGTCTCTAAGTTCTAAGGGGGAAGGAGAGAGGTAAAAGGAAAGGTATGTTTACAATCTTAGTCTTGCTTCAAATTAGCCCTTTGGCCTCTGGCAAATTCTTTAACCTCTCTGCCTCAGTTTCTTCATCTACGAAAGAAAAAAAAAGCATTCACTGGAGAGCTGACTCAGCAGTTAAAAGCTGTTGCTCTTACAGAGGACCCAGGTTCATTTGCCAGAGCCTACACAGTGACTGGGGTACATTCTTAACGCTAGTTCCACGGGATCCAGCACCTTCTTCTGACCTGTGTGAACCAGACACCAACGTGGCACACATACACACAGGCAAAACACTCACACACATATGAAACAGACTAGAAGAAAGAAGAAGCAGGGAAGGACCCCTCGTGGGGGGGGGTCTACTGTGAAGATTAAATTAGTTCATGGGAGGGAAGTGTTGGGCTGCTGGGAGATCTTCATCAGGGCTTCCTAACTTGATTATTTCTTGTCTGGCTAGAAGTTCTCCTCTTCTGCCCAGCCTTTTTGCAAACCCCGCACACTTTGCTCCCCTGGAATACTACTCTAGGATCTGAAGCAGGTGTGGGCATTTTTGGTGGTTGATACTTGGGTAAAGGTTGCTATTGGCATCTGCTAGGTAAAGGCCAATAGTGATAAACCTGAGTGGGCCGGGGCACAGCACAACTCCCCACCACTCCTCATGACAAAGACGTACACAGCCCTTACTGCCAACGCTGGAGCCTGCCTACTGACTGCCTATTTCCTGGCCTGTGCGAATGTAGCTGCTGCCCAACCTCAAATGAGGAGGCTCGGGGGCTGGGGTTCAGTCTGAGGAGGATTTTCATTCTTCCACATTTCCCTCAAGAGTTCCCGGCAACAAAAGCAACCCTTTGACACAAATTATGTATCCTGAGACACCGGCTACAATATGCATTCATGTAAATCAATGAACAAAAACCAATTGCTGTGGTACCAATTGCTAAACAAAGCCCTGGAACTAATGCCTGTAATTTGAGGTGTTCGTGAAAGTGATAAGCATCTCCTGCCTGCTGCGTCCTCCTCTGTCTCGTGGTGACACATCCAGTCTTTCAGCTGTCACTCAGCCCTGGCAGATGTGAGGAGAGGGAGTCTGTACCGCTGGTCATTCAGGTCCCCTCTGGGGTTAACCCGTGCTGAGCAGCCATCCTCTGACAGAGAAGGGTCCATTCTGCTGAGGCTCTGGTTACCTTGGTTACAGCGAGAGAGTAGCCATTAAAGAGGCAGGGGCAAGGGTAGAGCAAAGAAGGCTTGAGGAGAGGTTGCCCTTGAAATTCCTAGAGCCTCCATAATTCTTCCATGAAAATGGAGATTCAGCAAAAACTTACTTCTTGGAGGCCCCTTTGGCTCCTATAGTGATTTCTTGGTCTGCAGCGGGATGCTAAATTATTCCTGTAGATGTTGACATTGGCATAAACAGCACACCCGGCATCAAATCAAATCCCCATGTTATGTAAATTACAAAATTATACAGAGGAGAAGTACTGAACAGGTAAGCCAACAATGCACCATGCTACCCGTGTCTTTCTGGGTGATCACCACAATTTGTGAAAGTTGACCAACCCCAACCATGTAGAATACAACACCAGAGGAAAAAGGAATTCTGTCTTCACCTTGATGTTGTATGCAAAGTTTATGACAGCTAATTGAAATCTTAATTCATTTCTTTTAACCTCTAAAGTAGTGAAAATAATTATTTTGAGCATCATTTTTCTTTCGGTGACTGGTGATTTAGTATGCTGTATTAGTGTGTTATACCACAGGCTCAGTTGCGGTGCCTACTTTCAAATGTCTGTGAGGTTTGACCCAGACACTGCCAACCATTGAGGAAACAGGATTCATTTGTAGAAGCAGAGCAACCCTGCCTCCAGCCTGAGCTTTCTAAGGAGCTCGGGTATAAACACCATCAGGATTCACACTGCAATAGCCAGTGCTCTGAACCCTGAATAGACACCAGGCAGACCTTACAAACATAGAACAAGTGTAATTTGGTTTGCTAAACACTTTACAATTTGACCACTGGGAATCCCGAGTTGTGGGTAGGTGTATCCTTAAATTACATCACCTCCCTGAGTAGGAACGCCCTCAACCAGCCAATTGCGGGTAATAATAGTACTTACTTGCTGAAGACTGTCAGAGTTAAGTAGATGATGACAGCAGAGTCTTCGGCAGATCACTTTGTAGATCTTTACTGTTTGTTGGATTACAGTCGATTGTGCAACGGAAGTACAAGTGATCCCTTAGATGTACGGGTTGAAGAAATTTCCAAGGTCCTTTCTGCTTAATTTCAGCATTAGGAGCCGCTGTCCAGCCCATCTGATAGAAAAAAGAACTGCAAGATAGATTTAAATCCTACCAGGTCCTAAGCGTGCAGACCATGGTACCTGTTAGGAACGGCAGAACTGTCTGCCAATCGCTTGCCCTGAGTTAAAATTTAAGACATTTTAGTGGATGCTAACATCAGCTCCTTTATTCAGGGGGTTTCCAAGCTCCTCTCTAAACTGAGGTCCTGTTATTTCAGGACCCAGTCTGTGGACCCAATGTAGTGAGTGGTAACGTCCCTGAACGTTTCTGTCACCTGAGACAGGGATATATTTGTTTCAATGAATCTGCTATAGCGTGCAAACCAGAGTTTTTCCAAGCTCAACAGATATCTGCCGATTGATCCATTGGTCAGATCCCAGCTCTCGTGACCCACAGCACCTTGCTCTTTTAATTTCAAAAAGGTCAGTCAACCAACTGATATATTCTCTGCAGCACCGCAGTGCTGCTGCACAGTTTAGGAAGCTTTTCATAAACAAAATAGCGTCCCTATCTCAGTCCAACAAGTATATAAAATTTCACTCATACACTCACACATGAACACAGGGCACACACGCACACACTTGTGCGCACACACATGCGTATCCATGCGATACACCCCTATCTGTGAACACGTACATTCACCCATATGCATGCTCCCACACTTTAGAGGATGTGGTGACTCAGCCATAAAACAGGACCCCCATTTCTAGAAGACACCTCATGAGATATATTCTTTCACTGGGGGATTTTTCTGGAGACATTTCACTTAAGGTTGAATATTTGCCGAAAATCCACCCAACTAGAACACATGACTGGAGAGGTGCAGGAACTGCATCCGCCTGTGCTTTTCAACCATATGCCTAGATACTTCAGCAGAAGCAACTATACCCGAGTGTACCATGAAAGAGCCTGGTTGTTGGGAAGGTGGGCAGCAGAAAGCATCCACCTAAGTAACAGGGGTGGAATAATCAGCTTCTTAGAACTCTAGAACTCTAGCTCTCCCCAGTCCCTAGAGAGCTCAGAGCCTGACCCTCAACGTTTCCAGCTTCCTGTGGCGTACCCTTCAGCAGGGGAGAGCAGCGGACCGGTGCTCCTCACACAGCCCCTGCTGCTGCCTACGTAGAGTCTGAGTTTGCTTTCGAGCCACTGGGATTCATTCTTCACCCACAGGAGATCTTATAGAAGCTGCGTAGGGTTGGCGCTCCACCACGCCTTCCCTCCTCGGGCCTCTCCCGCCCCACAACCCCAAGGTGGAGCAGAGAGCCACTGTTCCTCTCTGAAGTTAATGGCGCTTAGGAGATTTCATTTTGCTATATCGCCTTCAGTCCCAATATTTTATATCTGCCTCTGACAAACTAGGAGCCCTGGAATCATCGTTCAGGAAACAAAGCTTCACCGGGAGCTCTGAAGAATTTTTTTTTAGTTTTTTTTTTCTCTCTCTCTTTTTTTTCCTTTTGGTTTTAGCAGGCTAGTAAAAATCAATAATGCCGTGTTCCCATCTGTAGACCACCTGACATCTCATAAATGGGCAATGGTGCCTGTGAGGCTCCTGTGAGAGACAGGGCCAATCTGGCCAAGAGCTAAGCCCTGCATTCTTTTTCTGCTAATTTAAAAGCCGCTCTCACCCTTGGGATAGTCCTGGGGGCTCCTTTTGGGGAAAGTTGGGTCTTCCTGGTTAGAGTTTTGCAAGGCCAAATTGAGGCAGGAAAATGGTAGTGGTGGGCAAGGGAAAATGCACTCAGCGTTCTGAAATGATCAAACCTTTTGTCCCTCAAAGGATTCATTAAATAGTACAAGGCCGGAATGGAGATTTGAAGGGCATTATTCCAGGGCAATTAGGCATGAGCGCCAAGATTTAAGAAGCTGTCACTGGGTCCAGGCTCGTGCCAGAGGATTTGGGTCTCAAATCTCAAATGTCTGAGGCTCACAGTTGAAGCAGAGGCAAAACCATCCCGGGCAGCCAACACGCTCCTGCCTCTTGGGACTCTCTGTAGCTGCCCAGAGGCATCAAAACTTGCCACGCTGGAACAGCTCTGAACACAAAGTGGCCTTGCAGAAGCACAGGCACAGGAAGCCAGTGTGACTTTCAAACAATGGAACCAAAGTTCGGGAGCTGCGGGGTCCGCAAGACACAAGAAAGGCACCAACCCAGGCGGGAGGGGGCGGGGCTCTGACACTGCCACTCCCTTCGCCCCACCCAGAGGCCTTTTCAAAGCCACAGACAGAACCATATTGTCCTTCCCAGGCCAAGTTTAACTTCTAAAGAAATCTTTTCAAGATGTTCAAAGCAAGCGAGTGCAGTTTGGCTCTGAGCGGTACCATCTGCTGCCGCACGCAGACCAGTAATCCTGGCTGGGACAGAGGCCCTGCAGCAAGTCGCCTGCTGTGCCCACTGGAGAATGCACACAGGCTGCTGGAGACAAAGGGCCGTGCTCCTGGGCAGTGACACTGGGAGTGCTGGGGCGGGAGAGGGGGCGGGGGTGGGGTGTGTGTGTGACGGGGAGGGCTGGACAGAGCCCGGAGAGCCGCTGTTAATGCAATCAGCTGTGCAGACACAGAGCATGCCCAAGCCCGGGCTCAATAGAGGTCCTCACAACCTGTGTGACCTCATCTCGTGGTCACAGGGAGCGAGCAGGAAGGCGGACTCAGTCTGCCAGAGAGGCCTGGAATTCCGAGGTCTTGAGAATGTCAGGTACCAATGGGAACACATCTGAACAGAATCCTGCCTCCTTTGCCTCGTTCTCTTATGCTCGTGTTTTTTGTTTGTTTGGTTGGTTGGTTTTTTGTTTGTTTGTTTGTTTCCTTTCTCTAAAAAATGCTATCAGGAGTTAGCAAGCAACTTGTTTAGTATTCTTGTTGGTGGTGTATCATCAGGCCTGCCAAATCCCCTCACATGTCCGGTGTTGGGCTAATTCAAGACAGACCAGGAACCCAACCAGGGTGCGTGATGTGGACTCACAATCCCGAAAAGGGAAAGGAGTGCAGGCCCAAATATGGCAGAAGAGGGGAAGGCTCAGGGTGAGCTCAGGGACCCAGAGGCCTGTGTTGGACCCTTTGGTTTCTTCCTGGGCTGATCAGAGCCTTCCTCTCCTCCATGGCTACATTCTCACTTATAGAGGAAGGCATCTTGACCAACGTCTCTCTGAGAACATCACTGGACTGGCTTTCTAACTTCACTGCCATAGGGAGGAGGTTTCCCTCCCTTCAGCTACCCTGAGTCTGCCCTCCTGAGGAAGCATCTCTGCTTCACCCCCAACTCTTACTATATCCTAGGCACTCACTTGGACCTCCCCCCCCCCGCCCCCAGACTGGACAGCACACTTCGCCCTTACCAAGAGCAGTTGCCATTTCAGATTTTTTTTTTAAAAAAACCACACACTTGAATGTTAAGTCACCAAGACAACAATATTCTTTGTTTGTATCTATGTGATGACATCCATTTGAAGAGAGTTGGTGGTTCAGAGATGAAGACTACATGCCGCTCTGGCAGAGACTTGATTTGGTCTTGCTACTCCTCCTGGGTGATTCACAACCACCGGTAACTTCAGCCTTAGGGAATTTGATGTCAGTTTCAAGCATCTGGTGCTACCTTCTGGCCTCTGCAGGCACCTGTACCCAGCACACACCCCACTCAGACATATACATATAATTAAAAAAATAAAATGCATCTTTGAACAGACTTGTTCCTTCTTTTCCTAACTGAACTACTTCATTATGAATGAATTCCCTGTTAGATTTCTCTTATAGGGAATGCTATTGATTGCCATTGTGTAGACAGGCAGGTTATATTATTTCTGGATGCACTATTAAGATAATAAGGACACCATTATCAAATATTTGTCATGCGAGGAGACTAGGGTTGACAATGCTGAAAACTCCCTGAGGAAATGAAGCTCCCATGGGCCCTGGGCCATGGATGAGTTGGAGCGTGGTAAATATTACACTGGTCTCTGTGTTTATTTTCCTCTCCGTGGAATACAGGGACTCAATGAGATGACCCTGGAGACACTGCTAGTCTGAAGTTTAATTGACAGGAATGTGGCCTGCTTTAGATTGTCTGACTTTCCACCAAGATGCTTCCTCTATTAAGGAAATCCTCCGAAGATGGGCAGGTAGCGAGAGGATGCTCCCTTGAGTTAGATTCTACTCTCAAGTCAGGACACACCACAAATACTGGTGGCTATCATCACCACCTACCTGCCCATGAGGCTGATGCCTGTAGAGCTATGAAGTCAGCCCCACGCTGGGTCCCAGGTGTCCTTTGGCTTTGTCTAATATGCTGTGTCACGTATCCAGGATTGCAACTGCCTATGACCATTGCCCCATTCCTGTCTCTGTCCCTCCAGAAAATTATCCCTGACTCTGCTCCAGGAATGAGCTTTCTGGGAGCAGGGAACTGCATTAGGTCATTGCCCTTGAGCCTCCCTCAACCGAGGCATGTGTTTTATGCACCTTCAGTTACCAAATTACAGTTTCTAGGTTGTATTCATAGAGAAAGGAATGAAGTTCTGATGCATGCTACTACCTGGAAGTTCTAGGTCCGTTGAAGTATTTAGAGTGGGCAGGTCCAAAGAGATTGGTAGTTATCACAGGCTGGGTACAGGGAGAGAAAAACAAGAGAGTCAGTTATTAACAGGTACAGGTTTGGAGGTGGATAGAAACATTACTCAGCTAAATAGTGACATCTATCAAAACTTTGTGCATATATCAAAACTCATTGACTTATATACACTCTAAAATGGTGGGACTTTTGGGTTACATTTTATCCAATTAAAACAAGCCACAGCTGGGGATACTGCTCAGTAGTATTTGGCTAACCAAGTAGAAGGTTCTGGGTTCAAATTCTCAGTACTGCCGAAAGAAAAAAGAATAAAAAAAAGCAAATGCAAACAATAGCAGCTCCATGTTTCCCATGCCCCTCTGCACCTGCTTCTGGCCACCCCTAAGTCTTCTGTAATGGCACCTTCGGTCTCTTGGATTTGAGGAGTGGCATGGTCAGGTCTCAGGTCAGGTCTTCCTGTCCTCATTCCATCCCAAGCCGCCTTTAGCCAGGCACCCAGGTCTGTCAGCTCCCCTCTCACCTCGTCTGCCTTGCTTGCTTGTACACCTCTGGCAGGTACTTAGTCTTGGCTCCCCGAGGAGGACCACTCTGCTTACTCCCCTAGGTGGTTCCTCACTGCCTAACAGAATTCCCTCCCATACTGACCCCGTCAACATCTTCTCGCAACCCATCCCTTCTTACGGCCGAGTTTTGTGCAACGTGCTAGAAAGGACTGGCAGCATAAAAGCAGCAGGCTGCAGAAGCGCTACTCATTTCATTTTAAATTCCATGTAACAGGAAGGAAAGTCTAGTCAGAGGTGACATGCGCATTTGGTACAAAGGTGGTAGAATTCCTTAAAGACCTAGAAAACATCGCCTGCTTACTACAACAGAGACTCAGCTGGGACAAAGTCGGGAGGTTGGTTAGACGCCTGCTCAAGACTTGGGTTCCAAGAATCCTGCCGTAAGGCACATGCCTGTGATGGTGGCACTTGAGAGGTGGCAATAGGAGGATCAGGATCCTTGGTTACATAGTTTGAGGACAGCCTGAGATCCAGGAGGTCTTGACTGCAAAAACAAACAAGGAAACAAAGTTACTCAGCTATCAATGAGAAAGTCAGAAGGCACCTGCATTCTCTAACATTGCTATACCAGCCCTCCTTACCCCTCCTCCCCCCCTCCCCCAGGCTCAGGAGAGAAAGACCAGGTGAAGCTGGTCTCTGGGCAAGGCATTCTCTGGTTTGGACGTTAGCAGTGGCAAGAAAAATGTCCCAGGGAAGAAAGTTCAAAATATGACAAACCCCTCAGGATAGGAAGTCCCACTTTGAGCAGAATGATTGAGTCCCTTCTGTATTAGGTGTATCTCCCTCTCTTCAGTTCCTAAACATCACCCCTCTCACAAGCATCCAGAGAGGAGAGAACCATTAATGGGAACCCCATTTTCGTAGGAGAGGCAAGAAGGCCTCCCTCACAAAGAGGAAGCCTCTTTTTCTGAACTCCCTAAACCTTCTTACTGAGCTCCCCAGATCTTCAACATGCTATTGCCTTTGTGGGGAGGACTTAGGGAAAGCCACTGTTTCTCCTACTATTACCTGATAAGGGAAAACCAAACATAGTCAGGGGGGATCATGAGACAGCAGGTCTCTGAGGAGCTGGAAAAGTTGAAGACCTCTTTGGAGTCAGTGAGGGAATACTTTAGCACAGAGGGTCTTAACTGGTGACTTGTGACCCTTGGGGTCGAATGATCCTTCCACCAGGGTTGCATATCAGATAAAGATGTCCCGAGACTTCTTCATTTCAGAGGCCAGGGAATTTAGGTAATTCCCTTGGAAGAAGCCTGGTCAGAGGCCCAAGGCCCCAGGCCCCAGGTCCCTGCAGAGTCCCAAGGCCTTTACAAAGTCCCAGGGCTCTCAACAGGGTTAAAGAGTGGGAATTCTACATGCAGTGGGGCTTTGGGGAAGCTTAGGTTTGTTAATGTGTCTCCAGAGTTGTGATTAAAAAACAAGCCCAACCAAACAACAACAGCAAAACAAACAACAACAACAACCACCACCATTATCTGCACACAGAATCTGTAGCTCTGCTAGGCCAAGGTATTGCCCTTATAAAGCCTGGCTTGCAAAGTGTAGACCGCGCCATGCACCTTGGAGCCACCATCTTGTATTTGGGGACCTCAGATTTGGGGGACTTTGCTGTCTCCAAAGAAGAGCAGGGACTGTTAAATGAAGATTAACTCCCACTTGAAGCATTTCCTAGGCCATTTCAGATGTCCCAAAGTGTAGGTGACAGACCAGCCTCACAGAATTAAAAGGGGGAAACCACTGTTTCAAATACAGATTTCTGAGCCTCACTGTCCCTCTGAATGGGACCCCCTGGGATGATGCTTCCTACAGGCTTCTGCAGATTTGCGCATACTCCAGTTGGAGGGCTTTCTCCTGTGACAGCCCTGCTGCAGAGGTTAAAGGCCAGGGAATCAATTTTATTGACTTCTGGAGCTGAGGGAGTCCAGAGGCCCCAGGCCAGCTCACAAGGCCCAGTACAGCACATTGAATGTTCTGAAGGAGTCCAGGGGCCCCAGGACAGCTCACATGGCCCAATGGGGAACACTGAATGTGCTTAAGGAATTCAGAGGCCCCAGGTCAGCGAAAGGGTCAGCGAATGTGTTCCCCTTCCTTCTTGTCTGTTCTCTTCCATCACCTGGCATACAGGGAAGGGTCTAGATAAGATCCTTCTTCTCAAGGGGGTTGTTGTGTCATGATGGTGTCTTACATTTAAATAACACTTGACTTAATAAACATGATCATATCACAGTCTGGCAGGCTATGGTTTTATACACATTTTATAGATGAAAAGAGAGAACAGACCTTGGGAGGGAGTGATTTTTGTCCTGTCAGCCTGAACAGTCTTGCCGTACCTCAAAACAGTGTTTCTCAAATCTGGTACCTGCCCCACTTCCCCAGAATACTCTAGCAGTGCCTAGAGACATTTTTTGGTTGTTACAACTGAAGGTGTTAGTGGCACCTAGTAGGTAGAAGCAGGACATATAACTTAGCATTCTATAAAATGCTCAACAGAGAATTGTCTAGCCAACATGTCAACAATATCTTTGCTGTGGACAGAAGCAGGGTAGTGATACAAACTCGAGGGGCTGCCAGAGACAGCATCTGATACATTAACCTGAAAATTTGTTTCTTTCTTTTTTCTTTTACTTTTTATTGATCTATATACTTTTCTCCACTCCCCTACATTTTTCTCTGCTCCCTTCCCTGCTTCTCCCCTCCGCTTTGCTCCTAATTTACTCAAGAGAGCTTGTCTTTTTTCTACTTCCCATGTAGACTAGATCCATATATGTCTCTCTTAGGGTCCTCTTTGCTATTAAGGTTCTCTGGGATTGTGAATGGTAGGTTGGCTTTCTTTGCTTTAGGTCTAAAATCCACTTATGAGTGAGTACATATGATATATGTCTTTCTGGGTCTGGGTTACCTCACTTAATATGATGTATTCTAGATCCAACCATTCGCCTGCAAATTTGAAGATGTCATCATTTTTTTTCTGCTGTGTAGTATTCTGTGGTGTAAATTTACCAATTTGCCTTATCCATTCTTTAGTCGAGGGGCATTTAGGTTGTTTCCAGGTTCTGGTTATGACAAACAAAGCTGCTATGAACATAGTTGAGCACATGTGCTTGTGGCAAGATGGAGCATCCTTTGGATCTATACCCAAAAGTGGTATTGTTGGGTCTTGAGGAAGGTTGTTTCCTAATTTTCTGAGAAATTGCCACACTGATATCCAAAGGGGATGCACCAGCTTGCATTCCTACCAGCAATGCAGAGGTGTTCCCTTTTCCCTACAACCTCTCCAGCATAAGCTGTCATCAGTGTTTTTAATTTTGGCCATTCTTATAGGTGTAAGATGGAATTTCAGAGTTGTTTTGATTTGCATTTCTCTGATGACTAAGGATGTTGAGCATTTCCTTAAGAGTCTTTCAGCCATTTGATATTCATCTGTTGAGAGTTCTCTGGGATTTATACTCCATTTTATTTGTTCTTTTGATGACCAATTTCTTGAATTCTTTGTATATTTTGGAGATCAGCCCTCAATTTGATGTGGGGTTGGTGAAGATCTTTTCCCGTTCTGTAGGCTGCCATTTTGTCTTGTTGACCATGTACTTTGCTTTACAGAAGGATTTCAGTTTCAGGAGGTCCCATTTATCAATTGTTTCTCTCAGTGTCTGTGTTACTGGGGTTATATTTAGGAAGTGGTCTCCTGTGCCAATGCATTCAAGTGTACTTCCCACTTTCTCTTCTATGAGATTCAGTGTGGCTGGCTTTATGTTGAGGTCTTTGATCCATCTGGACTTGAGTTTTGTGCATGGTGATAGATATGGGTCTATTTTCATTCTTCTACATGTTGATATCCAGTTATGCCAGCACAATTTGTTGAATATGCATTTTCCTTTTTTTTTTTTGCTTCTTTCAAAAATCAGGTGTTTGTAGGTGTGTCAACTGATATTCATGTCTTTGATTCAGTTCCATTGGTCCTCCTGTCTGTTTTTATGTCAATACCAGGCTGTTCTCAGTACTGTAGCTCTGTAGTAGAGTTTGAAGTCAGGGATTGTGATACCTCCAGAAGTTCCTTTATTGTACAGGATTGTTTCAGCAACCTGAAAATTTCCAAATACACTGAGATAAATAAATAAAGCAAGGAAGTAATAAAGTAAACAGTAAGTGTCCTTATTCTTAGCATTCAAAAATAAACATAGATAACTCTTTTAATGGAAAGAAAAGAAAATAACAGCAAAATAACCTTGAAAATATTTTTTTTCCTTTTGGTATGTTTGGATTTTACAAGAACCAATCTCATTTGATCAAAAGCATCAACGGAAATGCTTTTCTTCAAGCTAGGGTTGGTCGTTGGTACTCGGTGAGCTAGCCACAGTAGCTCACCTGCAGTCGTCACGTCATCCCTGCCTCCACTGGGTCCATGATGAAGGAAACCTCCCGACCTCCTTTCCCAGCTTTCCTGCTAAAGAGCTTCCCAGAGTCCAACAGCTTCCCTCAATGAACCCCTTCCCAGGAAGTGGGGACTAAGGAAGACCCTCCTTTTCCTCAGAAGGATGGTATAGGGCAGGATGTGGGGTCAAATGGGATTACCCTCTGGATACTGTGAGTGTGTTTTATTGCCATTGGTTAATAAAGAAGCTGCCTTCTGCCAATGGCTTAATAGAGTAAAGCCAGGCGGAAAATCTGAGCAGAGATGGAGAGAATAGGCGGAGTCAGAGAAATGCCATGTAGCTGCTGAAGGAGTAACATGCCTGCACCGGTAAGCCACAGCCTAGTGGCGATACATAGATTAATAGAAATGGGTTAATTCAAGATGTAAGAGCTAGCTAGAAATACCCTAGAGTCATTGGCCAAGCAGTGTTGTAATTAGTAAAGTTTTTGTTGATTTTTCTGGTCTGGGCAGCTGGGAATGAATAAGCTGTCTCCGCCTACAGTGGGGCACCACAGATGTCTTCCCAGTTAGAGGTGGTGGAGTTGGACACATCTAGTGGCCATGTGGCTGCTTCTGTTTGTTGGTATGACTTCAGAGGGTTTTCTCCTAGGTAAATGTTTTGATCCTGATGTGTGTTGGATGGCTGGCCCAACACCCGAGACCTAGGGGCAGGGTGGGAATGGCATTTGTGAGTGTGAAACAGCTGATTCCCTGGAAAATCCCCTCCATCGAGGCAAATGGTGAAGTCAGGGGTAAAAAGGAAGAGGGGTGGGAAGTGGAGAGGCCATCAGAGAACACTTTGCAAGAACCTATCATCTGTCTGTGTGTCCCCTCCAAGGTGGGGACTTGTGTCACCAGGCCTCTCGTCATTGTCACCTTAGGTGGACTCTGAGTGGGCATCAAGTGCCACTTCAGGACATATTTATCTGCTACCCAGGGCAAGACTTCCCAGTGCCCCTGAAGAGCATTTCAGAAGGGAATCAGCCCTAGGCTTGGGGAGTAGGAGGCATAAAATAGTCGGAAGACCAAGAGAGAGGCTCAGAGACAGCATCTACCTGTGCAATCAGGGCTGGCGCTTTCGGACACAGGCCTGGCACGGTAAGACTGCCCCAGCCATCCGCAAGGTCAGGAAAGTTGACAAATCAGAAATGCAAACTGTGAAAGCTGGCAGTTGCTTCCCTGTTTAAACCTCCTTTTGTCACACGCTTGGCCAGAGTTCAGTCGAAGAGGCTGGACCGCTGGGAGTGATGGAGGATAAAGAACTTACAATCTAGATCTGACCTCACACTGCTAGGGAGTCTTCTTGGTCAGGCTTGTTTCATCTTCAAGGAGAGCAGTGGGGAGGTCCCACTGGGATCTACCACCCCTGTGAGGCCGCTGCAGCTTCTAGGCAGGGCAGGGGTGACAACAGAGAGCCTGTGGGTACCTAAGCGCGGGCTAGTTTCTCTGCTGCTTTGTTTGCCTTGTCCAGGTCTCACCCAAAAACACCCAAAAGGGAATTTGGTACATTTTTTAAGTTTGCTTTTCCTGTATCTAGACATTTGTTCCTCTGTCTCAAGTCCTTGCACACCCCCACCTGAGTGTGTTTGCATATGTGTGTATAGATATAACATATGTACATATGTATGTACATACGTATGTATGTATGTATACTCCCCCTAAATTGAACACATCTCTGCTATTTTTCTCTGACCTTTGAGAATCCCTTTAAATTCTGACAGAAAAACAAGCGCCATAGCAGAAAACCTACTAGTAGAATGTGCTTGTGTGTGTCCGTGTGTGTCCACGTGTCTGTGTGTTCAAGATGTGTGTGACTTCACCTACGTTCTGTTTCCACACGTACTTTGTGTTGACGTGGGAAGAGGAGAGGAAAGAGTCAACAACAGAAACAGTGCAAAGCTGCAAACCAGGCCCTGGGAAGCCTGTGTCCTTTCTCCCACAAACCAGCTGCAATCCCAATCAATTCAATCAATGGGCAATGTTTGCTGGTCATAAAAATAGCCCAGAGGTTGCTGGTCAGCGGCTCTAAGATGGATGACCAGTGGCCCTGGAGGTCCCAAAGGTCAAAGACAGCTACCACCTTAAAATGTAATCTGCATTGGCCCTTGGCCGGAGGCCTGGTGGGTGGGACAGGCATTGCGGGCCCTCTGCAGCCTGGTTTCCAAACCAGACAGCTCTCAGCTCAAAGTGGTTAGGGTTAGATCTTAGGAGTCTCATGGTCTGTCTGTCCATATTCCTCACCCCTGGCTCGGTGCCACCCCCCATCATGGATTTCTCTACTCAAGGGGTCTCAACATGACATCCCACAGAGATTGCAAAAGAGCTAGAGGCTGCTTCCCTCATGACCCCTCTGCCCCCATTCACTAACAAGCCTTCCCTTCATCCGCTTGCAGAGGCTGCTACAGGTATTGCGGTGTCATCAGGCTCCATCAGAAGCGACAATGGCAGCCATACCTGTGTTCTCCCATCATGCACCACATGACAGATGACTACCTTCACTCTCCTCCACTCTGTCCCTAATGGCTGTGGGCTCTCTCCAGCCATTTGGAAGGCAAGCTTCACACTCATTTTAGAATTCTTTCCGGTTTCTTCTCTCCAGACAAGTTTGTGCTTTCTGCTCTTGGTAAGTCAAGGAGGACCTCAGCATTCCAGCCTTCAGCAGCTTTTCATTTCCCTGCCCCTTGTCTGATGAGCGCCCTGTTCATCATTCTTGTTACAGGCCTGTGGTTCCGTAAATGTTCTCGGCAGACTGTGCTAAAAGATAAGACACTCGAGAAAGCTCTTTTCGCTGTGCAGGATGGGCCTGAGCTACACACACAGCTGCATCAAATTGCTCATTGCTGAATCATCTCCTGGTGCTGCGTCCATGGCTGAAGGCTAGTACTGGTGCAGGATTGCTGAATCCACCAGCAGGGTCTGGCTCCTGGAAATCAACTTCCTCCCACAAATCATTGCAGTTTGGGTCTTTAATGATCGGCATGTCACACAAAGATGCAGTATTTCCCAAAAGTCAGGAAGGAAATAAATTATTACAGTTTAAAAATGAATCTATTTATTGATCTTCTTTTACACTATTAATGCTAATTGTTTTTCATGGTGCATGCATTTGTGATTCATCAAAATGAATTCTTAACGAATTTCCAAACACAGAAATTATAGCAAGATAACGGTAGAGCCAAATCGTCCCTCCATTTTTCAAAGACTTTGCTCTGAAAGGCTCAGTAATATGATATGAATCACAGATATCTGCCGGTAAGATTTGAGAAATTGCTGCGAGCATCAATAGATGGGGAGGTGGACATTACAACCACACAGTTTGAGTGCCAACTATACCTTAGGCCTCAGCCAGGGTTGTTTGCCAATGCTGTTTCACTGACAGCTCACAGGATCACCCCAGATCCAGGTCATTTTCACTTTAATAAGAAATGAAGCCACAGAGGTCGCCACACAACTCTCAAATGGAAGAGCCAGGACCCAGGTCAGTTCTACTTGGCTCTGCCTACATACCCCTTCCATTTGGCCACTGTACTGGAGTTGATGTCAGTTGGCTGAATCAGGCTGTCCACCTGTCTCTCTCAGAGTTGACCTAAATCCACAGCAAGACGTGGATTTGTTCCTTTGCATCAGTTAAGTCTGACAGAAGTTGCTACGCCCACTTGCCTGTTTTGGTGGGGCCACTTCTGATCCTTTCCACTTTTTCCTTAATGGCATTTTAGCTAGACAAGTGGTTCCAGTCAAAGACTACACTTCCCATCATCCTTGAGCTGGATATGGCTATGTAATTAACAGGTTATGAGTTGACCTGATGCAAGTCAAATAGAGGTTTTGCAATCTTCTTCCTTGGCTTCTTCCTGCTGTCTGGAATTCAGATGTGACAGTGGTGTGGAAGTAGCTACATCAGACCATAAGAAAGATTTGCAGTGAGATTAGAGACACAAGATTTAAAAAAATGTTTAAAAAGCTTGATGTGGTGGTGCCAAATTGTGATCCCAATACTTGGAAGGCAGAGACAAGAGGAACAGGAGATCAAGGTCATCCTCGGCTACAGAGCAAACCTGGAGGCTCTGTCTTCACCCCAACCTAGCCCCCTTCCCCACACAAATCAGGGAAGAAAATAAAAGATTGAAAGAACAGAGCCAGGGAGGTGGCTCATGGGCAAAATACTTGCTGGTAAACCTCATAACCTGAGTTCAGTCCCCAGGTCTAATACGGAGACAACCAACTTCTCAAAGTTATTCTCTAACCTCCGCTCAAATTATACAAATGTCATAACATGCATGTACATGGACACACATGAGAGAGAGAGAGAGAGAGAGAGAGAGAGAGAGAGAGAGAGAGAGAGAGAGAGAGAGATTGAGAGAGATTGAATGAAAAATATCCTTGAGCCGGCTCTCAGGATGGAGGAGAGCATTATGGTCCTGAACTGCATGTGGCAGAGAATTAGATCCATACTTCATATTTAAGCCACTGTGAATTTTTATCCTCTGTTTCAGCAGTGTTTTGGTGTTTTGTTTTTGTTTTTTGTCTTTTTGTTTTTTGTCAAAGTAACACAAGGTAGCGTTATCTGCAAAGAAAGCCTCAACTGGGAAAATGCATCCATCATATTGGCCTGAAGGCAAGGCCGTGGGAATATTCTCGATAAATAGTTGATGTGGGAGGCCTTAGCTCATGCTGGGTTGGTGCCTGGACTGGTGGTCCTGGCTTGTTTAAAAAATACAGGCTGAACATAATGGGGAGAAAGCCAGTCAATACTGTTCTGTAGTTTCTGCTGCAGTTCCTGTCTCCGGTTCCTGTCTTGAGTTCCATCCCTGACTTTTCTCAATGATGTAGTTTAATCTGGATGTCTAAGGCAAATAAATGCTTCTTTCCCAGTTGCTTTTGACCATGGTGTCATTATCACAGCACTAGAAAGTAAACTATGTCTAAACTGCAAGCCCAAGACAGCATGAGGCCCAACATGAACTCCCACTGAGTTCCTCAGATGACTCTCTGATACCTGACATGAGAAATGGGATCGTGTCTGTGTGTGTTTGTACATGTACATACATGTGCACATATATGTACCGATGCAATGTGGAAAGCAGGTCAAAATCTGTGTCTTCCTTGGTTGCTCTCCACTTTATATTTTTTGAGTAGGGTCTCTTGCTAACCTGGAACCCATTGATTTGGTTTACTGGCTAGCCAATATGCTTCAGAGATCAGCCTGTCTCTTCCTCCCCATTCTGAGATCACAGAGATTCACAGCCATGCCTGACTTTTATGTGGATTCTGGAGAACAAGAAGTCATGCTGGAGCAACAAGCATTTTACCAGTTGAATCATTTCCCCAGGCCCAGAAAAGGGATCCTTGTAGATGTATGCAATTTAACAGTCTCGGGATTATCTTGAGTTGTCTCGGTGGGGGTGGGTACGCTGTAAGCCCATGAGTTCTTATAACAGCAAATCCAGCTCTGTGGCAAGAAAGCCGCATGGAAACAGAAGCAGTGGTAGAGAAGAGATGCTATGAGACTCAATTTGAAGATTAGGAAAGGGGTTGTGAACCAAATAATATAGGGAGTCTCCGGACCTGGGAAAGGTAAGGGAGAGGTCCTGCCCTATGGCCTCTGAAGGGAAAAGGCCACCGGACACTATGACTCTAGCTCAGGGAGGGTGATTTGGGTTTATGCAGAACAATGAAATCATCACTTTGTGTTGTCCTAGGCTGTTGCATCGAGGTGATTTGGGGCAGCAGCAAAAGGAAATGGCCATAATGGGAGATCCTGAGGAAATAATCCAGGTCCTGAAGGAAAGAGCAAGTTCTGGGGAAGTAATAATGCCCTTCTACCTGCCCCTCATCCCAGCAGGGACACTCTCACCCTACAAGGGCTAACAGCATGCCCTGGAAGTCATTATGGTTCTCACCCAGTAACTGGCTCCCGTGTTGATCTGGGAAGAAGTACTACATACTGACATAGGAAGATGTGGAACAGGAAAGTCCTGTTAATCTGATACCTGGCACAAGTGACCTTGGTCAGGCAAATGCCCTGGCCCAGTGGCCACTATCTATGTAAGTCACAGTGCTTTGAAGCCTCAGACATTCACAGAAATAAAGTGTTCCAATAAGAGGGAAGAGGTGGCTAGGCAGAACCCCTGCTAGCAAGACCTCAGAGGCTCAGCATGCAGGCACTGCTGTTTATATGACTCTCATCTGCTGAGAAAGCATGACCTCTGACCCTAATCCTAATCACACAGTGTCCCACAAAATGATAACCAACCATTGTAACTTTCCCTTTCTTCCCTATTGTTTGATAAAGAGGGCAATAATTCCAACAACTTCACCAACAGAAAAATCTCCAGTTGTGAGGGGACCATCGCTATAAGGAACTCAATAGAGTTTCATCCAGGCGCTGAGATTTAGCAGACGAAAGAATGATAGACAGACACAGTATCTTTGGATTGTCTCAGGGCACCTCTCCCAAAAATGCTCATTACACTGACTGTGAAATCACGGTTTGTTTGCCTGGTTTACAGGCAACACCTCATCCAAGGGATCCAAGTGAGAGCCACAGGGAAAGACCTCACAGATACACCACAGATTTCCTGCCATAGGACAGCTAGGAGAACGTGTGTGTTCACGTTTAAGTGGGAGAGGACATGATCTTGGCTGCCAGTTCTTTCCTTCCATTGTATCTGAGGCAGGGTCTCTCGTTTATCACTACATACTCAGGCTAGCTAACCAGTGAGCTTCAGAGACTGTCTCCTCTCCACCTCCCAGCTCACTGAAGCCCTGGAATCACTGATACATGTGACTTCTGGAGACCCAAACTCTAATCCTTATGCTTACACAGTAAACACTTTACCTATGGACCCATTTTTCTAGCCCCCTATGGCTCCAATCTCCTTGCAAAAGTGTATACCCTGTACCTAGTCACAGGAAACATCAGACAAACTCATACATGATAGAAAACATCACCCTAGTCAACAAAACGACTGGGCTCTATATAGATTAACCTGCATTCTTTCAAAGTGTCAAACTCCCAAGTGACAAAGGAGGACTAAGTTCCCATTGGGGATTGGAAGGGTTTCTCTGTGCAACAGTCCTGGCTGTCCTGAAACTCTCTTTGTAGACCAAGCTGGCCTCGAACTCACAGAGATCCAGCTGCCTCTGCTTCCTGAGTGCTGGGATTAAAGGCATGCACCACCATTGCCCGGCCACTTTTCCTTTGAATAAAGACTCAGAAGACAAATTCTAGAAAGAGACAAAAAAAAGGAGAAACGGAATTATAGGTGTTCAGAATTCTTAGCTGGAGTCTAGGAAAAGCCTGAAGCATGTGTGGAAATTGAGTCCTGGGTCACTGGGGAGAATGCCTGGGGTCCATGCACACTGCTTTGACAATATTGACTGAGTTCAGTCATGAGAAATGTGTGTGTGCGTGTGCGCACGCGCGTGCACGCACATGCATATGCAATATGTATAATGGGCTTTATGAAATGCGCCACATTAGCTAGATAGATTTTGAGATGCATAAATGATGTGAGTACTTGGGCTGTATTAATTTAGCCCATCTAGAAATGCCTGGAAAATAATAGGCATTCAATAAGTCACTGTGTAATAAATAAATGAAGAATGGATTTTGAAGTCCTCGTTGTTGTTTTTATTGAGGTCAATATAAAAATAAACCACGTCTCTTCAGGTACTATAACACTGCCCTTGAAGACCCCGTCCATCAGTGAGAGGAAAGAGTACTTTGAATTTAATCTTAGCTCTACCACTTAGCCACCCGTGTGACCTCAGGGCAGTTACTTAACCTGCCAGTGTAGTAGTTCTCCAAACTAGAGAATATAGTTTAACTCATAGGATTATTGAGAGGTCTGAGTGAAATGACATTTATCAAATCTACCAAATGGCTAACTTAGTCTTAAAGCACTCCTGGACCCTCGGGGGCCTCCTTGACTTGTTAGGAAGGCGACATGGGAATTGTTTGTCACAGGGGCATGAGACACGCTGCAGTCCCAAAGTTGGGGCTACGAGATAGACATATGGGGCCGTGTGCTTTTGTTTTTAGGAACTTCTGGTATATTCTAGTATTTCCCAGCATGAGATGACCATGGGTAGGGGCACGAAGTGACATAAACCTACCACGTGACAGGAGATGCTGCAGTGGCCTCATCCCGGCAGGATACTCTGATGAACATAGGCTGTTGGGTTCAAGAGGCTATGTTTGAATACCAGGGAGACAAGGAGTAGACTTGAGGTGGTTAATCTGCATTTATCAACTTGGTGGATTTAAAATCACCTTGCTGAAAAAATTCTGGGTGTGGGCTGGAAAGTTTCTGGAGGCGGGGAACTTACTCTGAATGTGGTTGGCCACCTTTCTTGGGGCTGTGGGCTCACACACAGTGAATTAAAAGGAAACATATGAGTACTATTGTTCTCTCCTTGCTTCCTGACTGGGGACACAATGTGACTGTCTGCCTCATGCCCGTGATGCCCCCTCTAGAATCACTCTCAGCACCATGCTTTCATTGACACACTATTCTACACCCTTAAATTATAAGCCAAAATGGACCTTTAGGAATTTGGTCATCATAGCAATAGGGCAGTAACTTATAGACTGGCTAAGGGGAGTTAAGTCTTGTGACACTTTCGTGCAAGTGGGAGCTCAAGTTATGGTGGGGGGACTCCAAAAGGGGGAGACCTCCAAAGCTGGTTTCTAATTCCATTTCAAAAATGCAGGTTTCTAGGTATCTTTCATATTAGCCAATAAATTTAAACATATATATATGTTTAAATATATATATATTTAAAAAACCTTCCCTATGGAGAAAAGTATCCATGGGAAGAGGCAGTATCAGCAAAAAGTAACCAGGAGAAGCAGAGGGACAGACATGGCTACGCAAGGGGGAAGGAAGATCTACTCCATGGGACAGGCCAGCAGTACCACATGCTGTTAGGTCATCAGTAAAACCCAGGGCTAAAGGCTGTGACTCTGATTCTGCCCCTAAAGATATCCATTTCTTAAGAGAAAAATCCTAGCTCTTCAAGTATACTAAGTAAAACCAATCTATGGACTACAGTACTTAAAAAAAACCCCACCTTGTCTCTGTGCCTCTGTGTGTGCTTTGGGGTGGCCGTGGGGTTAGGGTTAGTGTGCACACGGCACAAGAATGGACATGAGAAGTCACCCTTTGCCATCCTCCATGACCCAGTCTTTTGCTGTTTGCCACTGCATAGGTTACATTATCTGACCCTCAGGCTTCTGGGGATTTTCATATCTTCACCTTCAAACCTCACCACGAGAGCAGTGGGATTTACAGCTGCACATTGCCGTGTCTGGCTTTCTGAAAACAAAGGTTCCGGGGATCCGAACTTGGGTTTATGGAGTTATCTCTCCAGCCCATGAGTTAGTTCGTTTCAACACTCACCTTTTTAACTCTACTGTTTCATGGTAAATATAGTCCTATTATTTGTAAGTAAAAATCAATGTAGCTTGAGCCATTTAAATATTTGACCCCATGTTTATAATTGCAAAGAGAAAGAACAATGTCTGCAAAGACTCCAAGTCTTTTGTTGTGCCTATCCTCTATGCCAAGTAACTCCAATCTTTGGGCATTCAGCCACATGTCTTTGCAAAAGAATTATCCCATCTCAATTTATTGATTGTTGACATCCTCTTATAGAGGGAGGAGAGAACCTTAGGACTCTTCCCAAAACATCCAGCCAATCATTATCTGTTATGCATAAATTTGCCTTAATGCGTGTGGCCCCTGAAGAATAGGGAGTGAGGAGGCTCCATCTATGCGGCTTTAAAGACTTTCCAGGTGTGTCCTGTGAGGGGAAGCATTGGAAGTAATCTGTTGCCTATACTATATAAAAAAGCCCAATAAACTCCTCAGTTCCCCAGAGTGATCATTGGCAGAAACATGCTTTGGTTTGTCATCGGGGCCTTAGGAGAAGGGGTAAATGCTGCTTCTATCTCCCCACAGGAAGGAATTTTAGCAACAGTTGTTTCTGTTTAACAACATTTCCTTCATCTCTCTAGAGGATTTGGCCGTTGTTGTCCCTCACCTGAGCAGCTGCCATCAGCAGGTGAGCATTGTTAAATAGCACTAATAAACACGTCCTTGCCTTACTTGATATTGTGTCTTCTCGGGATCCCCCATATACGCTGTTATTTTCACCAGTTCTCCCAGGTACCTGTTGGTGAGGTCTCATAGCTCCTTTGCGATCTAGCTCTTTCCCAGTCAGCAGACCCAGCCTTTCAGCGGCTGGGTGATAGTGTGACTTACCTGGTCAGCTGGTGTGATGGGGGGGAGAGGAGGTAGGGACATGCACTATTAGCCTCGGGAGACGGAAAAGGACACCAAGGAAGCACTAAGGAGCAGGGTCCACTGGAAGCGGGTGATTAAAGATTGTTATAGGACATCAACCTGTGTCTTTGCCCGTGTTCTATTGCTGTGATGAGATACATGACCGTGGCAACTCTTACAAAGGAAAACATTTAATTGGGACTGGCTTACAGTTGCAGAGTAGTTCATTGTCATCATGGTGAGACATGGTGGCAGGCAGACATGGTGCTGGAGAAGGAGCTGGGAGTCCTACATCTTGATCCGCAGGCAGCAGGAGTCTGTGTCCCACTGGCCAGAATTGAGCTTATAAGACCTCAAAGCACACTTTCGCAGTGACACATGTCCTCCAACAAGGCCACACCTATTCCACAAGGTCTACTCCCTATGGACAAAGCATTCAAATACACAAACTCTTGGGAACTATACCTTTTCAAAACACCACAAACAGAAAAGCCCTTTCTGTTTCAACCAGGGCTTTGTTTTGGGGCAGTAGACTGTGAGGTCACTAGTTCCACCTGTCCTGGAACTCCACATCCCAGGTGAGTACTGGGCCTGATGCACTTCTTGCCTGTGGCTGTAGAAAAGGCCTTCTTTGATGCTGCCACAAAGTTCTCTGGCTCTCATGTTTAGTTTTGAATTGGTGGCTAGTCACCCTTAGCCCTGCATTGTCTCCCTTCGGAGCACTAGAATAGCCATCTAAACTTATTTTTTTGTTGTTTTTTGTTTTTTGAGACAGAGTTTCTCTGTAGCTTTGGAGCCTGTCCTGGAACTAGCTCTTGTAGACCAGGCTGGTCTCGAACTCACAGAGATCCGCCTGCCTCTCTCTCTCTCAAGTGCTGGGATTAAAGGCATGCACCACCACTGCCTGGCCTGATTGCTGTTTTAAACAAACTATATATTTATTTAATGTGCTTTGAGCATTGTTTTCCCACATCTATGTATGTGCACCATGTGTGTGAGTGGTGCTTGCAGAGGCCAGAAAAGGGATTTGGGTCCCCTGGAATTGAAGTTACTGCTAGTTGTGAGCCACCATGTGGGTGCTGAGAATCAAACCCCGGTCCTTTGCAAGAGTAGCCAGGGCACTTAGCCTTGGAGTCATCTCTTCCACATTATCTATGCCTGCTAGGGTGGTTCTTCTAATGCCACCCTCTATGGGAGCCTCCGTTCAGAGCCATCATCAGTGAGTTTTAACAACTCTACATCTCCAGTGTGCTGGAGACTATGTTTGCCTTTTACTTCTTGTGGGTCAATGGTTCCAAATCCTGTTCTAGAATGCTTTCTTTGGATACTCCTGGTACCAACTGTCATAGGCTGGGCTCTTTGGGATGCAGACTGAGAGAAGCAGGAAGTAGGAAGGGGAGGAGGTAAAGAGGGAGAGACACTGGATATAGAACATTTTGGTATAGTAGTCTCAGGCTCAAGGCTGCAGAGGAAACGTAAGTCAAACAAAGGGAGGGTTTGATTGTGTTGCTGTGAATGAAGGCTCCAGCTAACCTCCAGTGCAGTTCTGGAGCTGTGAAGACATATGGTCTCACATTTCTTCACATCTAAAGGTTTTGGTGAGAAACAAGGTCACTATCGCACCTGGCAGAGAGGCTGGCGAACACTAGAATCTTGGCGCTCTATCATGCTCAGAACTACCCTAGAGTGAAGGCATTGGAAGGGATGTTCAGAGTGAGGCTAGAAAGGAAATCTGACAACAGATCACCCTGCACTTTCCAAAAGGCATGGCCAATCATTTTTGTTCGTGCTCAATAAATTCTAAGTGTCTGCTAAAAATGTTCACTTACATTTATGGAACACTTAGCGGATATTGCTTTTTAACGGTGTAATCTCGCAGATTTAACAGTGCAGCATCCGCTTACTTGATACCGTAGATGGCAAACCAGGCATGGTATTGCAGGCTTTCGCTGGGGATTCCCAGATTATCCAGCAGTCTTGGATATCTGCCTTCTTACTTTGCAATAACCCAACTGAACATCTCCGGCTGGACTTACCTCCTCTGAACAGAGAGTGTTTACTAATGAGAGGGAAGGTGGGCAAGTTGAGGCTGTACTTCAGTAATCTTTTTGGCAAGCCTGATGAGAATCAGCTATGAGCACTACCCTATTCTTAGGATTCCTTTGTCCTTCTGAGCTTGTCTGGAAGGTCTGGCAACATAGACATCCTTGCCTTCTTACCTGTAGGAAAACAATCCACGTCTGTACATGCATGTATGAATACACAGAATAAACCCAGATCTTGCTGGCAAGAACGGCCTGAGTTGCTTTTCCTCTTTTCACAAAGGTGCAAAGCCTCTCATTTAGAAGGGTCTGGTTAGGGCTCCCAAATGATATGCTTACCAGGATTTGGGAAACTAGAAACCATTTCAGCTCTAAAGGTACATGAATCCCTTTCCTATGCAAAGGGTTAACCAAATGAGAAAACAAGTCTAAGTCATGGTCAGAATCGACACAAACTGCAAAATGTTCTAGAAATAAGGAGTGTGAATACCTGTTATCCTGATATATTCATACTTTTGACTTTACAAAATTTAAAAAAGGTGATACCCTCAAATACCCAATGGCAGGCTCTGATCATTTAAATAACAATTGCAAACACAAGCCCCTCAATAGGTCGTCTCTCTTCAGTTTGTAAACAGCGGAAAGAACTGGAACATCTAATTTTTGAAATTCTTCTGGCTTCTCTGTTTGACCTTTGGTATTTGTATGTATTGACGATCTCTAAACCCTTGTACAAAAACACCTTGAAGTGTCAAGCTTTAAAAATGAGTCTTTTCTTTCTCCTGTGCAGCTTGTATTATCTTGGCCTTGTCAAAATATATTCTCTAGTTAGAGGGTGGAAATATTTCCCTCCTGGCTCTGAAGTATTGATTTTCTCCACCACTCAGTTCTGTCAGTCAGGCGGAGGGGTGAAAGGTGAAAGTTCAGCCAGCATTGCTTGTCTTTACCTTCCTATTAATGTCATGCCCTTTCCGCATTTGATCAGTTTATGTGATTGCCAACCACACAGAACTGTTACTGCTCTTATTTTCCTACAAGGCCACATTTAAGTCATTGTTGTCTAATTCCTGGGGATGCTATACATGTCCGACGAGTCCAGCTGCTCCGTGAAAGGCACGAGAAGTACGGCCGGTATTCACTTGCAATGCTCTGTAGGTGACGAGAATTTTTGTTATTCTTACCTCAATGATTCAAATTCAACTTCAAACCGAAGAGTAAATGAATTTAATGATCTCAGTCTGGCTCCCAGGCAGCAAACCCGGGCCACGAGGTCTGACAAGGTTCAATCTGGTACAGTGTCGATCTGTTTAGGTACAAGTGAGGCTGGAGATAAAACAACATGCATGCAATTGCCCTGCCCAAGCCACAGAGGGCGCTGTTGAGTTTCTCCATCTGGTCTCAAGCTTCTGATGGGTAAGAGCTCTACCGTCCTCTGAGGAAGTAGTTGCCTTGTCTGAAACTTGCTCTCCAATGAAATGAAGAGCTAGAAACATGAGGGCAAGAGGAGCATATGGTTTCAACAGAGCATGTTTAAGAGGAACCACAGTAAACAGTAAAAATGGGACAAATGCAATTTTCAGTACAATTCTGTTTATTTAACACAAGTATGTACACATCAATCTTAAACACATAGAGAGGCTATCAAGTGGAGCCATCTAGAGATGTCTTAGGAGACAGACATTTGCATTCACTCACTATATGCAGTTCAAACATGACGATTTTCACACCAGTGTACAAGAGGTCACTTTTGCTTGTAAATTACCAGGGAAGTCACATAGGCTTTATGCTTATAAGGACAGGTCCAAATGCTGTGTCAACAAAATCAATAGAACACTACAAGCGCACACTGGAATGACAACACCAAGTTTGCCCCGGTGTTGAGGAATATACACTGAGACGAAGCTGCGAGCTGTGGTTGTCAAACAGCCAAGGAGAGCATTATGTAAATGAGAATGTAAATGCACTTCTTCAGTTAGCCATTCTTCTAGCATGGAGCTTTACAGTTGGTGTGCTCTTCCGACTATACACACAGGGCACGGGAGAACTATCTCTGTGACCTCACTGCTTTGCACCCAACCTACGACAGGCACCATCTGCTGTTGCTCTCTAGTTCAACGCCTTCCTGAAGCATGGAACACTTTGCTTAACAGAATGTCTAAGATTGTGTTTGTCCCATCATTCCAGACGGTTGAACTCTTCCCTCTGAAGTTCGCAGAGTAAACCTGTGCTGGGCAGACAGCAGTCTCTGGAGCCCGCTGGACATTTCCCCATTCACATTAAATAGATCCACTTGCTCACCACAATCTACACTGTACAGCTCTTGATTTCCTTCTTGAAAGCTACATATATAATCATTATAAATATGATACACATGCGTGTGAAATAAAATAACTTTTGAAAGAGTCCCAACATCGAGACAAACCAAGGGACAGTATGGAGTTGCCATCAATGAAAAGAACATACATCGGTAGGCAAAGGACATTCTGAGATGTTAGCTTCTTCACATATTCCTTAAAGTACTGTAAACTATGCATTTATTCATGGGCCTTGAACCTACTTTCCTACATATTACACAAGTTTTGACAATCTATGAGTTTAAAACTAAATGCTCTCATTTTTATTTTAGCTCCCCTGTTAATATTACATATTTTCTCTGAATTCAATAACTTCTTTTTATTTTTGTATTTAATAAACAATCTTGGGTAAGTGTCCTTAATCAACCAACAAACAAATCACCCCCCTGCTGCTAATATATATCAAATTTTTTAGGAACAACTCATACAAAATACTGTGTTATGGATTTTTTCTTCCGTTACAATATGAGCAACATAATTGGACACAAGAAGAAAATGGAGTTAAAGCTCGTGTGGTAGCACAGTGGACACTTTCACTGTAGGGTCCACTCGGACACACTGGCAGTCTTCATGCTTTTCTGCTCACCAGAACAATGTGTCTACGCAGTTATCAGATTCTCAGGTGTGCACTTAAAGGAAATGCCTTCCTAGTGTTCTTCTATTAGCCGGAATTGGAAAGCGGGGTGGAAAGGACCACTGTAACATCATCGCCACACATGCGGGAGCTGCGGATTGTGAAGTTCCCGAGGAGGAGGCCTTTTCTGCACAGAAGAATCTATTGTGACACGGGGAGACCTCCACTGTACAAATGTGCTAAACTTGGTTCTTTGTTGAAAGGTTAACCCCTTAGAAGGTTAGCTATAGTCAGCACGTGGGGAGTAGGGATGATCTGTATTTTAAACTATGAGACACACTAACATCTGAGCAGGAAATGAGCATTTTAGAAAGCGAGCTATCTGGAAAACTATTTTCTAAGAGGAAAAATACATTTTTCCTCATTAATCTCAAATTGGGATTGGTGTTACTGAGAAGGTAGTGGCTAAATTCGAGGAAGTGGAACTGAGTAACTGCCTATCAACTGCTAGCAGAGAAAAACCAATGTAAACATGAAAAAGGTTTGGTAAACAACAGTAAGTGTGGGAAACCCAAAGGGAAGTCATTTCAATAATGAGGACTCGCATCGCCCTAGAATCCAGGTCAGAGCTGAGCTGCCAGGGCTGACAATGAGGATCAGGACTGGGGCGCAATCACAGTGGTTATTGATTTTCAGGCTTTCCTTACATCAAGCAACAAGAGCATCTCCGGGAACCATGAGCTCTCCCCTCCTTTCTCTGGCAGGGAAAAACTACCCAGTGACAGAATGGCCACATCCTGTTGAGTGGTATGTGTGCCTTTAAATCGATAGGTCGCCCGTGTGGAGTCTGCCCCCACGAAGCATGCGCAAGTGACACAGACCTGGCCGTGGCCCCTGGACGGCATGGAGGAGGGCAGGCAGCAAACAACAGTCCAGTACGAGTGAGGACAGAGCAGCGTCGGCCTAGACAGTATAGAACGAACAGGCAGCCAGGGCAGCACACAGCGGTATTAGACCATGAAGCGGTGCTCCTTCCCGTCATGGGCCATAAGGATAACATTCCGGTTGGAAGTCCAGATGAGGCGGGCCAGCCTGAGGGCGTTGTGGGAGCCAGGCGATGCTGGCTGTACTGGAGGAACCTGGTAGGTCTTGATGCAGCGCAGCTGAGGTGCCGAGTTCAGCATGCCAATGCTTCCCAGGAGTGATGTGTTCATCTGTAGGGACAGGGACACACATGTCGGTTTAGACAGCTTCCCTCTTCCTCCAAAGACAGTGACTTATTTCTTCTACCCACCGGCTCCTCCTGAATGGTAATTCACACAGAGTTTTGAGTTATTCTAATTCGAAATGGCCCCTCTCAGTAGATTTCAAATTGGCACGATGCCGTTTATGTGAACACATAAACCTTGAGAAATTTTACTCTGTGAGCAGAACCTGACAGTAGAGGGTCCATTGATCTTGAGGGAAAAAAGCTAAATTACGGCTGCTAAAAAAACAGTTCAAGTTAGACAATATGTGGTTTATAATTAGCTGAGGAAAGTCAAGTACAACCACGTTGTAGCTAGACTGAGAGCTGACTGGGCCACACCCTAAGCCCCATTCCCATCATCACCCTCATTGCTCCCATCTGCCTTTTCAAATGCTTTGGGAAAACATCCCATGCATGTAAGTATATTATTTCGTGTGTGCACGCACGTGGTTGGAGGTCAGAGGTTCATGTCAGGTGTCATCCGCAATCACTCTCCATCTTACAAATCGGGGCAACATCTCTCCCTGAACCTGGGCCTCACAAATTTAGCTTGTCTAGCTAACCCACTTGCCCAGGGGATCCCTTCCCCCCCAACCCTTTCTCTGCCTACTAATTTGCTGGATTTTCCACACCTGCCCAGCATATATGTAGGTGCTGGGAATCCAAACTCAGCTCTACAGTGTGCTGTGGGAGCTCCTTTCGCTCCTTCAGCCAGTAGCCTTTAAGATTCCAGTCCACTTGGGCGTGGTCTCTTATACTATAAATGAAGCTGTAAATCATGGGCTCGCTCTCTTGCTTCCAGCTCTTGCTTCTGGATGCTAGCCTCTGTTCCTGTTCCCCATTGTGCAGAAAACTGATTTAGGACAGTGATCTGGAAGTCTCCCCTAAATAAATAACCCTTTATTATTCACAATTCTGTACTAGTGTGGGATTATTATGTGACTTCTGCATCATCAGTGCTTTACCCACTGAACATCTCAGTCCTCAGCTCCTGCTCATTTCTAAGAGAGAACCCAAAAGCACTTTCACCCCACCCCTCTGCTGCCCTACTAAGGAGAGTATGTTTTCCATGTGTACTGACAACACCTTTTTATTGCTTGGACATTTTTGCCTTTTTGAGGATTTCCTAAATTTAATAAAATAATGTGATTTTTCTTAATCCATTCACAAAAATGAAGACAACATAAAAATTGTAGATCATGAGCAACTATGTAATTAGATGAAGGTGATGAATATAAAATGGTTGTTGTCTAAGTGGGCTGGTTTTGGAGCCACTGAATTTGAAGGCTTCTTGAAGTTCTAAATATTACTTCGATGACTTCAATATGCATTATTTGTGCTACCATAAATCACAGAGAGAACATTCTGAAAACTGGAAGGAAGCCTTGGAAATAATCTTCCTCTGAACTAATATTCACTTCCTATTCCTCTGGTGAATAAAGCTTCATCTACATGGATCACATGCTAGTTCTGTGGGCAAAACATGCCTATCATGACCCAGCTGCACGAGCAGCTGAAATCCTAGCAGATCTTGGGACCTTTAAGTTGTGTTATTGTGATACCATGCTCTGAATTTGGATCAGCACAAAATACAGGCCATTCCTTTTCCAGCCCTTCTCAGGAGCAGGATGGTGTCAGAGGGCGTAAATCATGGCATCTCTAGCAGGCCGCGTGCAGGCTCCACTGACATTTTCACAATTTAAATCATCTTGAGTAATAACCCTTTTAAGATGACTAATGTTACTGATTTTCCTGCATTAATAATAGTGCCGAGCACAACACAAGAGGTGAAAAAAAATCACTAGTGTACGAGGTCACATTTTAAAGCAAATGTACGGTCATGGTTAACTCTTTCTGCAAAAGTTCAGTTCAAGATAAGCAGTACCTCACCTGTCATCCCTCCAAGGTCTCTTTTCTGGTTTCCTTTTCTCTTTTTCCTGAAAAAAAACTTTACACTAGATAAAAATCTAAGCCTCACTGCCTCATGGAGGCGTCCCACTGTGGAACATGTCAGTCACAATGGTGAACCCGATTAGCTAGTATCACACCTACAAAACCTACCAGTATATAACTAGTCCTCTGATAAAACAGAGATAATTGAACTAGGAAATTGTTGGTTACAATTAACTGGCATTAATGGATGTACTGTGCTTTAAAAATATGAGTTCTCAGTTGATAAAGAGCTACAAAGTACTTTTCATTCCTTATGGATTTCTTTGAAAATATGTATGAAGCTTGCTATCGGCTGGTGGCTGAGGATGCAAAGGGCATATAATAGGTTCGGTATGTGTGCCTCAATGTAGCCATTAAAGGGAACGGACTGAGAGCTGATGGACGGGAGTATCCTGTAGAAAGGCCATAGATGGGCAAATTTTATGAAAAAAAATCACCGCTATATCTGGATGCGATAAGCTGAGTCATCCCTGCTCTGTTCAATGCCTCCACTGAACGGCCTTCCAACCTGGAACAGATATGCCGAGTTCTCGAAGGCAAACACTGTTAGAGCTGTGCTGATGAAGATCACTTGCTCACTGGTTTCATTTCTCTGCTGACCACACTTCCTACACCCATTCAAAGGAGGATTCCTGAGTTTCCAGGGTGAATGTTACTTCTCACTGAAGCAATGACCCATTCTGCTAGGCAATGTTATTTTTTAATTCATTGATGTCTACCTATAAACTATGCTAAACTCAAGGAAACTTAAACTTTGAATGAAAGCTACATGGAATTAGTTTTAGCAATATTAAGCATTTTCTCTAATTAGGGTATTATAAATATGACATATGAAAATTTAAATAAAATTATAAAAAAATAAAAGATCCTCCAAACCTTACTTTCTTGTGATAATCACTGCCAGCATTTTGATAAACAACCTGTGAATATCCCAGTTCACTCATATACCATGCATACACATGCACAACGCATGCACCCACACAAACTATTTATGCACACCAATCACACACACCTGGCACTAATATGCAAATTGCACACACAATTATACACACACACAATGAATGTATGTGCACACTGTGCACATACAAATCATATGTACTCTCAAGCAAGGAAGCACCCTGTTCTCACGTGCACACTGCATGCATATACTATGCACACATATCATATGCAAACTGTATACACACATAACACACACACACACATAGATCTAAGAAACAGGCTCACATTAAAAGGCACTTTTATAATCTGCGTTTTCAGTTCAACACATGTTAAGGAAATCATCGTGATAATGACAACAGATTTCCATCACTGTTTTTGGATGGCTGAGTGGCACTCTACCGCATGATGGAGTAAATATATAGAAACCCATCCCTATGCAATTTATTAACATTTTTGAAAAACAAGATTTACTTGTTAGGTGGTATTGGTAATATCTGCATGAGAGAATTAAGGATGTTTTTCATTACCAAACTTTTCTCTCTGGAATACCAAATAGATATACTGAAGTGGATATTCAAATTGTAGGAAAATGGTTTATTGCTGCCATATTTAACAGTTAATTATACAGAGTGACTAAACTCCAACAGCGGCTTCTCCCTTTCCTTCAGAAAGATGCATCACAACAGCAGTTATGTGAAGATTATTTTCTGAACAGAAAAACACACACAGACAGATATAATTCATCAAAACAGAAATGTTTTAATGCCTTCCCCAAAGTAAGCAGTGCTGCATACAAACCTTTTACCGAGTCTCACTTGAGTAATTACCCAACCAATATTTCTCATTAACACTCATTTCTCAGCAAAGATTTTACAGTTGATAGTTTTAGTAAGGCTCTGTATTAATAAGACTTCATTAAGTTTTCAAAATATATTATAGTACACTTCCTGGAACGATCAGAAGTCTTCTCAGACACCATTAGAACTGAGCGGCACGGATCTCTGTCAGCGCAGCAGCAGCAGATTTGCCCACTGCACTTAGACTCTCTTTAATTCCAACAGAAGCCACCACAATCCAGGAAGAGCTTGGATTTTCTCAGACAGACAGAATGGTCTTTTTTCTGCCTGCCATTTAAATTTGGACACTGGGTGGGGCACAACTTAAGCAATGCCGGAGCTGGGTGCACCTTCAGGTCTGATGCTGTTTGGAAGTGGCTGGGCTGTCTGGTGTCCTTGCACATGCAGATGGCACCAGGCAGCCTGTGAAGCAGCGGACTTGTGGAGCTGTGTTCACAGGCTCAGATGTTCTCGAAAAACCCAAAAATGTCAGGGAGCCAGCAGAGAGGGACCGGAAAAGGAGTGAGAAACATACAATCTAGTTCTAGTATATGGTCTAAGCCTCCAAAATATGAAAGAACATTAGATTAAAAAGTAGTAAAAGGTTCTGACAGGTTGGAAGGTGTCACATTTCAGTAGGATGTTGTTAATTAAACAATTTATTATATTCATTTTACATCCTATTAGCTATTGATTTTTTAAAACCATCATCAAGTTGTGTTGAAGACCTCAAAATTTTAATTAATTTTTCAGCTTTCAACGCAATATGCTGGTCTTATTAGTGCATTTGTATCTTCTGAAAATGAAGTTTTATTTTTCTAATTGTCAGGACTAAAGGGAGTTAAAAAGAGGAGGAAATGGTGGCAGTTAATAGTCTCCTATAAAAATTAGTTGCTCAAAATTAGTGTTTTGTTTAATCAAAACTAAATATGTATATATAATATTTAATTATATATTATAATTATAGTACACATTATAATTTATATAGAACATACTATATTATATGTGACATATAAGAAGATATTTAATTATATATTTATTTTGAATTATATTTAATTTTTATATTATATATAATATTTAATTTTATATATAAACATAATTAAATATGTGTATTTTTCTTCATGAAATGTCACATAAAGATATTCTTAGTCTTTTTTCTGAGACAAGGTTTCTCTGTAGCTTTGGTCCCTCTCCTGAAACTAGCTCTTGTAGACCAGGCTCGAACTCATAGAGATCAGCCTGCCTCTGCCTCCCGAGTGCTGGGATTAGAGGCATGCACCACCACCGCCCAGCTCAAGATACACTTAGTTTTTCTTAAAATGCTTTGTATATTTTAGAAATCCAGGATATTATGTGAGTACCAGGTCTGGCAGTACAAGCCTATAATCTCAGCACTGGAGAGGTAGAAGGATATTGAGTTTGAGGTAAGCCTGGGTTATAAGGTAAACAATTTCAAAAAAAAAAAAAAGGAAAAGAAAAAGAAAAGAAGCAAAGCAACAACAAAAAAAGAAAGAACAAACAACCTTCCACCAAAACAAAAACATGACAGAAATGAAAAAGGAGACAAGGGACAGGCATAAAATACCAGGACAACACCCAGTATCCTATGCTCCATTAAAGAAGATCCCAAGACCTTGTTAGAATGCTACCATAAACCTGATACAATGCTATTGCTTGACTGCGGCTTCCCGTGGACTCTGATCCAGCCAAGCTTCACCTATGTTCTTCCTCTACCTCGCATGGCTACGCCCAGATGTCCCTTGCTCTGAAGGCTTCCCACCATCTCATTCTCAGAGACTCTGGATTTTAACTGCTTGCATCTGTGCTTCCTTTAGAGCGAAGACTCGAGAGAGCTTGTGTTCCTTCTCTACGAGATTGTTAACTGTATTCCCAGCACCCTGCAGGTTGGCACTTTGCACATAATCAGTAATCTGAACACTTGACCTTTGTGTAAGGGAGGGTGGGCGGGCACAAAGGAAGAACGGCAGATAGGCCCAATAGGAAGCCCTTCCCACTAAAGCCCACCACGCAGTACATATTTAAGCCCTGCTTACCTGCCAGAAAGAAATGTGGCTGTCAGTGTTTGAGTAGGTGGCAAGATAACGCCCATCAGGAGCAAAGGACACTGCAGTGATTGGTCCCTTGTGCCCATGGATTGTCTGAAATGAAATTAATAGGACATTAGTGACATGCATTCTACAGACCTCTTACAAGTACTTCTATGAGCATGCTCAATGTTGAACAGGTAATACCATAGATATTGGATACTGAGAGCTATAACATTCTTTAGTTATAAAACCAGGTTATAAAAATGAAGGAAAGTAAAAATTCTTCATGTGTGTAAGGGAATCAATCTTGTTCTGAGGGGTGGGTCTGTCTTCCAGTTTGAAAGGCGTTATGAACCCAAAGAAAAAGTACGTATTAGTGGGCAAATCAGATCTTTAATTCTTTACATTACAGGGAAGGATTCTGCACTTCATTAGAAAGATGTGATGACTGTTCTTGCTTCTCAACTTGGGGATTAACTAAAAACCAAGTGGTTGGGCACACCTGTGAGGGAATTTCTTCTTAAGTAAATCTTTTTTACTTAAGAAACACTTTTAGTCCAGATCTTCTGAGGTAAGAAGATTCATTTTTAATCTGGGCTATCCCCTCTGCTAGCCGCTTATCTAAAGGACATGGAAGGAGGACGCATGCTCTCTTTAGCCAGTTGCTATCACAGTCCATTCCATGACTGGTATTAGAGACTTCTTCTTCGGGATTCGGGTGTATACCGAAGACCAGCTGAGACATTCAACTGGTGGACTGAACAGCTACTGAATCTTGGGCCTTTTGTTGGTAGACAGCGACTGTTGACGTATTTGCTGTATCACAGCCTGTAAGCTACTCTAACAAATCCCCTTTAGGTACAGATGGAGATTTACTCTATCAGTTCTGTCCCTCTAGTGAATCCCAACTAATATAAAAAGCAAAAAATAAATCAAAATTTACCCAAATTACCCAGAATCTTGCTTATCTGAAGTGAAAACTAGTCAAACCTATATTATAGCTTCCTTGCTCTGAAAGAAGTTAAAGATTAATTCCAACTCCTTAATAATTACACATTTTTCATGATTTATCCTTGACTTTCCACCAATAACACTGTGCTTAACTGCACATAGCTGCAATTAGTAAATTACTAAATTATATATATTTGCACTGGAAGTATGAGCACATCTAAATCAAACACTATTAAAAACATGGTAACAGGGACAGTCTTGAACCTTTGCCAATAGCTAATCATTGATTTAACAATGAGTAATGAAAAGGAAGCTCTTTTTAAAGTAGGTCTCTGACAAAAAGGTCGTCACTAATAGAACAATACATTCATCCAGTCATATTTGTAATTACTGAAAATAATCCGTTAAGGAAATTGGCATAATTCTGTAACCCATATTCAACCATTAAGCATCATACCTCCTCTATGTTAGTTAATGTCCAGAATTTTCCCTTTGTCTTTAGTGGATTGTGAAAACAGTCTCAGTGAACAACAGACCTGTAATGCCATTGGGGTCATACATGCAGTAAATTTTTATAAGAATTTTTACATAATGCATATCTGAAAACTCAAATGAGAAAGACTAGGGAGGACAGAGACATGAGCCAACCATGTCCTTAATGTCCTTTGCTCCCTTCTTTCCTGCCATGTGATTTGATGGCCAAGGTACTCAGAGAAAGAGTGTTATTCTGGTAATAGAGAGCCGGACTCTAGGCTCACTACATATGCACCGTGGAACCAGGGTCATATTATTTAACCTCAGAGTATCAATATCTATAACATAGGGATGATGATGTTCATAGTGATTATATGTGTGTCAAAGAGCTTTGTGAAAATTAAATGAGCTAATATACATGTTGTAACCTGCACATAATAAAAACTCAGCAAATACTATTGACATTTTTTGTTCCGCTTCCTTACCTAGGAATGACCACACAAACCTAACAATCACATAATTCAACTGTTTACTGTTTTTTTTTAAATAACCCCTCACCTACAAATTCCAAACCGTTTATGTGCAAATCAGTTTCACTTGGCATCTAGATTGCTTAGAAACAGACTTCAGACTTTACTCATTAAAAGAGACACCTGGGAGCTATCCATGGTGCTGGCAACAAGTGTGCTAAATAAAGCGATGGATACTGACTTGTGCTGAATAGCTAGTGAAGGAAAGCAGTGTAATCAAATGTCAACCATGCTAGGATGAAAATTATTCTAGCCAGGAGACGAATCTTTAAGAAATTAAAGGTCTAATGACACTTAATAGACCAGCTTAAAGAACTCAATGGAAAAACACATTCATTTTTAAAAATTAATATCCAGTTCTGGAAAGGCACAACAAAAAAAAACACCTGACTTCCTTTTGGCCAATCTGAATTTTTTTTTTGTTAAGATGATTTATCAGGAAGACCTTGGTTTATAATAGATGGTCATCAAAACCAATTATTATTATTATTATTATTATTATTAGTAGTAGTAGTAGTAGTAGTAGTAGTAATACTAATACTAGTGGATTGAAGCCAGGGCCTTGAAAATGATGCAGGCATCCTAGAACAATCCAAGCCCTGGACTATGGGTGTATTTTGTTGTCCTGAAAACTGTTTTTAAAAGGCTGGTGCCTTCATTTCCACATCAGAAGACATGGCTTCTTGTTAGCTGCTATCTCTAACAGATGCTGTAAATAAGTTCGTCCTGGAGATTTTATTTTAAATAAAGAAAATAGTTTGTTTACTAGACACATTTCTTTTTATGGTGTAAGAGTCATTACCTAATCCAATGGTATTTCCTTTACTGCCAGGAAGCTCAGAACTAAATTTATGCCCAGCCTGTGTCTATAAATACTGCCTACACATCCCGCTCATCTTCGCTCTGCTTTCATCTGAGTCATTTGAAGTCCAGATATACTCCAAGTTCAATTCTAAATTTTTTGGAAGGATGTTTTGGACAAACTGGGGTTCACCTTCAGAGCAGGTGAGAAGACATGCCAGCAGGTACCTGCACATACCCGTGAACACATGTGCACACATAAATACACAGGTACACACGTGATAAAATGCTTCTGGGTACGCCACAAAAATCCTTCTAAAGCAACCCCCAGAGGCTCCAGGAGCATGGCTGCAGCTGACACATGGGTCTGTGGATGAGGAAAGAGGACCGGGGCGGGGCAGTTCTTCTGCAATCCAATGTGGTCCAGCTGCTGGGTGCATCACTGCCTCAGCTCTGGAGGTACTCTGGCCCCCAGTATAACCAAATGATGCCATTGTCATTTGCTCAGATTCTCTGGACTTGAATACTGTTTAGAGATATCACCTGAACTGAATCAGACGCCAGTTGTGGAGGATCTCACTGAACTTAAGTGACTTGTGAGGTGCAAACCCAGTCTCAGATGCTAAAGGCCATTTTCAAAACAACAGGTGTCAAAAAGTAGTTTGACTCCCTTTTTGTTTGCATATGGGTATCAATGTCTTGTTATGCATCTTTTTTTAGGCAAAGATATTGCTATATTGAAAAGACAGAGAAGAATAAAATAATATAATTTGGAAGTGCTGGAGAAATAAGAGAAATTCTACAATTATCCCAGGCAAGAGACAGAAAACTAGATTGTTAAATACTCCAACCCATTGCCCAGTGCAAGAAAAGGACCCAAGGGACAGGACTAACATTGACCAGTGTTTATTTATATTGTATCGAGTAATAAATATTTCCCACCCATTTCTCTCTCTGTGGTTCCGTTCTCATCCATGTGGTTGAGACACAAACAAAATATTTGTTACTTTTAACAAAATTAGGAAAATTATAAACTTAGGTAAAGTTTTATAAAGAGAGAGTCCAGTATATGATTTGCATGCCTTTCCAGGGCCCCAGCACAGGAAGTCACAGATTTCATGGCAGGTTGTCAAGGAAGCAACTTTTCATAGTAGATAGGAAACAAAGACATAATTCTGATTGACAGTTTTGCTTGTTGGGTGAAGAAAAGGCTCATTCAAGCAGAGCTATTTCAGATGAGTTCAGAAGCTAATGTTCCCTGCTCCTTTCTTCCAAACAACTACTTTAGGAAAATTTCAGCAGATATTTAAGAGTCATCAGTTCAAGGAAACAAATGCTAAGTGCAGTAAATCACTAAGGCAGAATTAACCTTAAACCATTAAACAGTGATCATCTCACTACGGCTGCTCGTAAGGCTCGGATCATAACATCGTCAAAAAGTGGATTTAACTATGGTCAGTCACAAGACTCAAGTGAATGTAAATTATCATTGCATGGAGCCTGCTCAAGTGTTTCTGTGACGAACTCTTAAGACCTCATGATGTTGCCAAAAGGTTATCTTTTTTTATTTTTACCTTTTTTTGTTTGTTTGTTTCTTTGTTTTGTTTTTCGGGACAGGTCTCTCTGTAGCTTTGAAGTCTGTCCTGGAACTAGTTCTTGCAAACTAGGTTGGCCCCGAACTCACAGAGATCTGCCTGCCTCTTCCCCAGTGCTGGGATTAAAGGTGTACACCACCACCGTCTGGTTAAAAGGGTATCTTTTTAATTTTAAGCAATGAGACCTACTTTACTGACAACATATATCTTTAATTTTACCTTAGTCTTGATCTTTATAAGTCATCCAGTTATAATGTTTTACAAAAATAAATGCATAATAAATGCAAGACTTACCTAGTACAATTCAAAAAAGAAAAAAAAAACCCATACCGTTAGAAGTTAGAGAAGAGACTAAGAAACTGAAATGAACTTGGCTGTTTGCATATATACATACACATGTAGTTGGCTTTACTGTAATGTAAAGATTCTTTTACTAATGATTACTCTTACCAATTTTATTCACCAACTCATGGCTATAATGAATATAAGACATACTGGACACTTTGCTAATACTTCTAGCCATATACTGTATACTTAATCAACATTCCCTATAGATTTCTCTAAAAATTTCCCTTCAATGAAAAGTGAATTAAACACTCTATTAATGAGGTTAGCTATAGAGGAAGGGTGTATTTAATGTTCATAAAGTAGGTATGTTTAAACCTTTGTACCTTTAATGCAATCATATTGCCTAATAATGAGCAAAACTAAAGCCTGAAGTTATTAGCCAGCCTTACTACAAAGAAGACGGCCTCAACACTGGTTCTTCCTGTTCCTAAGCTGGTGAAATATATCCCCCACAGAAAAAATCAAAAGGCTGTATTGCTTAGTTCATAAGGATTATCAGTATGTAGATATTTAAACACTATTTAATCCATCAATGTCCGTTAGTTTATCCCCAAATGACATATAAATCACTGTTAGTGACTGCACATGGCCAAAAGTGCTATAGTTATTTTTCAAAGGAATAGAGTCCATTTACTTGGTTTCTATCTTATAATAAAACTTATGGTAGCTCACTTTGTTATATTTATCCTTAAGTCTATTCCCATTAAGATGTTACAATGATATCAAATATACTTGTCTTCTCCTCAAATGTATATTCGGTTCAATTAGACAGCGGTAGAAAATAATTCAATTCATTGACTATGTCCAGTGACTCTGTTAGAGAGAGATGCCATAGCAGGCTGACTCTGTTAGAGAGATGCCATAGCAGGCTGACTCTGTTAGAGAGATGCCATAGCAGGCTGACTCTGTTAGAGAGATGCCATAGCAGGCTGACTCTGTTAGAGAGATGCCATAGCAGGCTGACTCTGTTAGAGAGATGCCATAGCAGGTTGACTCTGTTAGAGAGAGGCCATAGCAGGCTGACTCTGTTAGAGAGATGCCCTAGCAGGCATCATCTCAGCCTTCCTTCAGAAAAGTAGCAAGAGAGAAAACAAACAAACAAAAACCCAATTTCCAACCCTTAAATCTCTTTCAAATCATTGTAAATCACCAACAGGCTTGTGTGTTGAGACAGTGGGAAAGAACAGAGCCATTGAGAAAAGCCGTGCTCCTTTGAAGACTATAGAGCCGCAGGCTTACAATGACCACATTCTTATTTTGCATATTTTGTGTCTCCAGCAAGAAAGAGGCAGGCTCTTAATTTTATAACCATTCTTTTTTTTTTTTTAAACTGCTGACTTTCTCTGCCTACAGAGGACACACAACTAGGTGAATCCATGAAAACCATCAGCCATAAGGACTGTAGAGGGCAGCTGCAGTAAAGACGGCAGTGTGCTCCTTTGTGGAGGGTTCTGGGAGCCAGCCCTACACCTTCCTCCATCCTGCGAAATGAAGAAACCATGGTAGCTCTGTGTTCAGAGGTTTAAGCTGCAGGAGAATCCAGGACAGGGGATCTGCTTCACTTATGGCTGCTCTCTGACCAGTAAGCCCTGTGTGTTGGTGCTAAATTCTGCATCTATTTGCCGCATCCTCCTGAATGCTTGCATTACAGGCATTTTCCACCATACCTGGATCTTTTATTTTCTTTGAAAACTATGAGTGGAAACACACACACACACACACACACACACACACACACACACACACACACACACACACAGAAAATCACTTCTAGTCTATTTGCTTTTTAGAAGTGCTTGTAAAAAAAGGAAGCACTCCTGATCAGATCCCATCCCTTTAGGAACTACCAGAAATCCCTAGATACGTTCTTCTAGGTTTACATTTAAGAGTTTATATTTGTTACCACGGCTTATGTCTGTATATGATATGTGTGTGTGTGTTGGGGGAGTGTGGCCATGAAGCCTGTGTGAAGGTGAGAGGACAACTTTGTGGAATTGGTTCTCTCTTTCTAACTTTTTCTTTTGTTTCCTTGCTTGCTTGTTTTAAGATAGGCAACTCATAGAAGAGAAAGTGGGAAGTACACTTGAACACATTGGTATAGGAGACCACTTCCTAAATATAACCCTAGCAGCACAGACACTGAGAGAAACAATTAATAAATGGGACCTCCTGAACCTATAAAGCTTCTGTAATGTAAAGGACATGGTCAACAAGACAAAATGACAGCTTACAGAATGGGAAAAGATCTTCACCAACCCCACATCAGACAGAGGTCTGATCTCCAAAATATACAAAGAACTCAAGAAATCAGTCATCAAAAGAACAAATAAAATGGGGTACAAATCCCAGAGAACTCTTAACAGATGAATATCAAATGGCCAAAAACCACTTAATGAAATGCTCAACGTCCTTATTCATCAGAGAAATGCAAATCAAAACAACTCTGAGATTCCTTCTTAGACTTGTAAGAATGGCCAAGATCAAAAACACCGATGACAACTTATGCTGGAGAGATTGTGGATAAAGGGAACACTCCTGCAATGCTGGTGGGAATGCAAGCTGGTACAGCCCTTTGGATATCAGTGTGGCAATTTCTCAGAAAATTGGGAAACAACCTACGTCAAGACCCAGCAGTACCACTTTTGGGTATATACCCAAAGGATGCTCAATCGTGCCACAAGGACATGTTCATAGCATCATTGTTTATCATAACCAGAACCTGGAAACAACCTAAATGCCCCTCAACCAAAGAATGGATAAGGAAAATGTAGTATATTTACACAATGAAGTACTACACAGCAGAAAAAAATAATGACATCTTGAAATTTGCAGGCAAATGGATGGAGCTAGAAAACATCATTTTGAGTGAGGTAACCCAGACCCAGAAAGACAATTATCATATGTACTCACTCATAAGTGGTTTTTAAACATAAAGCAAAGAAAACCAGCCTACAAATCACAATCCCAGAGAACCGAGACAACACTGAGGACACTAAGAGAGACATACATAGATCTAATACATGGGAAGTAGAAAAAGACAAAAGCTCCTAGGTAAATTGAGAGCATGGGGACCTTGGGAGAGGGTTGAAAGGGAGGGGAACAGAGAAAAATGTAGAGTTCAAAAAAAAAAATCCAATAAAAAAGACAGGTTCTCCCTATGTAGCCCCGCCTGTCCTAGAAATTACTATGTAGACCAGGCTGCCTCAAACTCATGAAGCTCTGCCTACCTCTTCCTCCCAAGCACTAGAATTAAAGATGTGTATCACCATGCCTTTCTGTCTTTTAAGATGAGTTCTAGGGACCAAATACCTTGCCAGGTTGGTGCAATGAATAACTTTACATGCTTACTAATCATCTCCCCAGCCCACTTTCCAGATTCTATGTTAGCTTGTCTATGAAATCGTAAAACTTGTCATTTTCCAGAATGATCAACTCTGAAGTTCTCTGTGCTAAGTTATTAATAGTGTGTTTGTTCAAGCTTCAATTGTAAGACTACGTAAAATATTAAAGTAGTAGGTTTAATATTACACAAAACATGCACAGTTTGGGGAATAAACACATTTTGTGTAATGTTAAACCTACTACAAGAGCAATAAAGAGACATTGTTTAGTATATGATATTAAGCTGCTTTTATAGCTGGGTTGGAGACTAGTTGTCCTGGTTTGCTTTCCATAGCTGTGATAAAACACAATGTGGAGAAGAAAGGGTTTAAAGGCTTATAGGCTACAGTCTACTATGAGGGGAAACAAGACAGGAACTCAAGGAAGGCACCTGCAGGCAGACACTGCAGCAGACACACGGAGGAATGCTGCTGCTCGCTTGCTCCTTATGACTCGCCCAGCTACTTTCCTTGTGTGGTCCAGGCCCACCTTCCCAGGGATGGCACTGCCCACATTGAGGTGGGTCCTCCCATATCAATCAACAAACAAGAAAATGTTCCATAGACCTGTCCACAGGCCAGTCCAAATCAGATCACCTCTACCCAGGTATGTCTAGGTTTGTCAAGTAGACAGAAACTCTGACACCAGTCATCTCTGTGAAACAATAAAGTGTATGTGGTATTTTAAAAGGGACAAGTCGTACAAATGGGAATACAGCCTTTTGTTAAATACAGGAGTATGATTGTTTAGTTTACATTAAATAAGAAGTTCTTTTTATATTTATCTTGTTTGGATTTCTGCAAATACACTGTCACTCAATATCCTGGTACACACAAATTGAACATTTATTTATTATCATACACTAGAGAAGTTTTTCTATGCAATATGTTACAGTGTTTCTATCCCTAAGTCTGTTTGGAACGCTGCACAGTTATTCACTGAAACAGTGTCATAGACAGTAATATGATTTCTAGGCCAGCTTCTAGAAGCTCATAGAATTCTTTTTTTTTTTTTTTTTTTTTTTTTGGTTTTTCGAGACAGGGTTTCTCTGTGGTTTTGGAGCCTGTCCTGGAACTAGCTCTTGTAGACCAGGCTGGTCTCGAACTCACAGAGATCCGCCTGCCTCTGCCTCCCAAGTGCTGGGATTAAAGGCGTGCGCCACCACCGCCCGGCTGCTCATAGAATTCTTAATGTTTGAGGAATTACAGTTCTATAGAAGCACTACTTCTAACAGTTTCCACAGGGGAAAGCATTCCAAGTTCAAGTCAGACAGTAGGAAACTAAAATCTGCTGTAGGAGCCAGAAACCAGCTGGCCTGGGTCTGAAAAAGCATGGGATAAAACCGGACTTGCTGAACATAGCGGACAATGAGGACTACTGAGAACTCAAGAACAATGGCAATGGGTTTTTGATCCTACTACACGTACTGGCTTTGGGGGAGCCTAGGCAGTTTGGATGCTCACCTTACTAAACCTGGATGGAGGTGGGCGGTCCTTGGACTTCCCACAGGTCAGGGAACCCTGATTGCTCTTCCAGCTGATGAGGGAGAGGGACTTGATTGCGGGAGGGGGAGGGAAATGGGAGGTGGTGGCGGGGAGGAGGCAGAAATCCTTAATAAATACATTAAAAAAATTAACATTTCTAGATATAGAATGGACATTTCCAGGTGTTGTCAAGCTGGCGGCAGTCTGTCTGGCATGTACACTAAAGAATAACATTAACTATCCTGCCTTTCTAGACCTTGGTTTTACCCCCAATTCTAAGCTAAAATCAGGGAGAAATTTTACCTTTTCCCATATACACTTTTGGGTAGAGATTAAATTATGGAATTACTGTAAGGGTAGGCAGAAAGCCTTTATACTTTTCTGATTATAAATGATTGTGTGTGTGTGTGTGTGTGTGTGTGTGTGTGTGTGTTGGGGGGGAGACACGCAGAGAGAAAACACATGCTGGAGAACACAGAGGGATTGCAGGACTGAAAGAGCACTCCCAGCAGACAAGCCAGTCTAGCCTAGGGAGAGTGGTGGCCCCACCACCCCCAGAATGGCTAGGACCTGTAGTTTATGGGCCGCAGTGATGACATTAGGAAGGATGGCAAATTAGGCTGAAGACAGCAGGAAAGGCTTGGGATTATTGCTGAGTGTGTGTTGTGAACCCAAATTGAGAAAACTTCTCTTAAACTGAATAAGGATGATGTCTTTAAAACTACTTACAGAAGACATTATTTTCCAAGCCATCATATTCTCCATATGATTTATACATCAAAATAAACTCAGTTAATTCTTAAACATTTTGCAATGTTTGGAGATTTATAAAACCATGTAATGACATGGTTTATTTCTCTCTCTCTCTCTCTCTCTCTCTCTCTCTCTCTCTCTCTCTCTCTCTCTGTGTGTGTGTGCGTGTGTGTGTGTGTGTGTGTGTGTCAAGTTGACATTGGGTAATTGGCTATCTTCTCCAGTTTTCTCTACCTTACTTTTTAAGACATGTTCTCTCTCTGCATCTAGCATGCACTGGCTGGAGACACTGGCAAGCCAACAAGCTCCAGGGATGCACCAATCTCTGCCCCCTGGCACTGGGGTTATAAGAGACCACCATGAGACCTAGCTTTTTATGCGTGGGCTGGGTATCTGAACTCAGATACTCATACTTACATGGTATACACTTTTACCAAGTAATCCATCTCCCTAGGCCCCACAACCAAGTTCTAGATGTTCATATTTGTGCAAGTACAGCTTATTTGAAAAAAAAAACCATGGTAGATAATTTGATCTTCTCATGGAGTACTTGTGAAGCTTAGAGTGCTAGGAAACACACCAAGAAGAATGCTGTGGTGGTTTGAGTGTGGGTGCCCCACACAAGCTTATGGAGAGCTGCACTATGAGGTGTGGCTTTGTTGGAGTAGTTGTGACCTTGTTGATGAAGTGTGTCACTGTGTGGATGGGTGCGACAGACAGACCACTTCTTGCTGCCTGCATATCAAGATGTAGCCAGTGCCATGTCTGCCGGCATGCTGCCGTGTCCCACCATGATGTCAATGGACTGAACCTCTGAACTGTGAGCCACTCTAATTAAATCCTTTCCTTTGTAAGAGATGCCGTGGTCATGGTGATTCTTCACAGCAATAGAAACCCCAACTAAGACAAATGCTTTTTAAGGATATAGGGAAAAAGTACAGAAATCTTACTTTCTATATTTTTAGTGTATACCTTATTTCAAACACACAGAAGTCTTGGCACAGGTATATAGCATATTCTTAGAAACCATGAAATGATCGGTTTGATTCTCAACAAACACAAAAAGAAAAAACTAAACACATACCAGTCTTAACAAGAAAATCCTTCTGCTTTGGAATTTTGCTTATAAGAATTTTCACAAATTTTAAATAGCACAGAAAGAACAAACAAACAAGTACTGAAGGGCGAATTCCCGAAGTCTGACTGTGTCCACGTTTTGCTTCTATGACTACCTTAGTGCGTTTGGATATGTTCGCCTGGCCAGTGTCTCATCAGTGCTTATCATTTCTTTGATCTCAAATCAAATTTAGACAGTGGCAAGATAAAGTTGCAGTGAAAACGTACACTTTACCTGCACAAATAAGATACAGACTGGCTGACATTTTAAAAAGTAAGGCTCCTTACACTGAGTATTAGGACTGTTTAGGATGTGATGGCAGTAATTCAAGGACCACAGTGAGTGACCCCGGCCGCAGCGTATGAAATACATTTATCACTGAGACTGCGTGCTGGCCGCCAGTCAATATGCGCCTCTCATCTGTTAGGAGCTCTCCTGCTGTGGCTCCCTCATTACAATTTGCTTTCACTTCCTGAGCAAATGACAACTAGAAAATGAGGCAGTTTCTTTCCTGACCAAACTTAATCCAGAAAAAAATTAGATGACAGCTGCGGTCACCCAAGTGTTACAGAGCACTTTACATGTGTTCGTTAGGTACCTGACACACCGGGTCACTAAACGTGACAGCCAACAAGTTAGTTCGCTTCCTTCAATCTAGTTCTACAGTGGGACGAAATGTTTCAGAGACAGAATTTTCTTTTTTGCTTATGTCTTAGAATATCCCATTTATTCAATTAAACAACTGTGTTAAAGGAGACCGATAAACTTTTGCTTTAGATACACACTGCAGAACATCTTGAATGCTTCAGAAAGAACATCCAGCTAAAGTCAGTCTGGGAAGGAAAGAGACTGCACTAGGTGCTTTGCTCAGGTAGGCTCTTTTCTACGAGAAAATCCGTGCAGCCACAAGCTTGGCTGTTTAATTTCTGGCCCAGTAATTTGTAGTGCTGGCTTGAGGTAATTCAGTGCTCAGTACATTATTACAAAAGCTGGGGAAGTATCACAAAAATGCTAAAAATATTTCCCACTTCAAAAAGTACAGATACTGAAGTATATCATAAGACATAGAAGGCAAAACAGTGAAAGCCCAAAGAAAACCAAAAAGGTAGGGAAATCAATCCAGAAATGACAACAGCTCCCACGATTGCTGTCTCTATACAGTGCCGTAAAAAGTTCTGCTCCAATGTAAATGAGACCATCTTTCCAGACAGTCAAATCTGCGACTCTATAGGTACAAGTTTAGTATCATTTATCAGTAAGGAAACAGACTGGAATATAGGTCCATAGGTGGATGTAAACATGCTGAGCTAAAGAATCCAGTCCCGTTCCACAGCTATACACACACAACTACACACAGCCATACACAGTCCCCCACACAGCCACACACAGACACACACACACATACAATACCGCATGTGATGGTGACAGAACTGAATGCACAAATATTATTCACCCACTACGTATTCACAACCAGTAAATTGAGTACAGTATATGATAATATCCCTCAAAGGCAGTTACACACATGTATGTACAGGAAAAGACATTAGAAAGAATAAATTGTGTGATGCTTCTGTTGCTGCTGCCTGGAAGTACTGAGAAATGGACTCACAAAGGCTAGCTATTTAGAACACGAGGCTAAAAGGCTGCTTCGTGGAATGCATTTTCTAGTTTTCATCAGGCCTCAATGGACAGTGCTCCCACCACCTCCCTCGGGGACCCTTAACCACAACTTACCATCTCTGCCAGGAAGGCTTTCCTGGAAATCGGCTACAAATGCTCTTTTCCTAGAACTGTATCTATCACTCTGTAGTAGATCTGAGCATGTCACAAGTGACAGCTCTTCCTTCCCAATAAGCCATACATTTTTGCTCAATTTATAATATTGCCTATTGATTCAGGATTGCTTAGCCTTTTCGTTTTCCAGTTCTAAATCTAAAATTCTGTCTTATTGTCTGCTCCCATTTCTAGTCAAGTAAAAAGGTAAAAGACATAGAAAGTATTTAGACAAATTCCAGAATCTGTAGGTTTAAACTTCTATACATGGTAGACCAGAAATTTACTATGATCTCCATGAAATAAACAGCACGGTGACGGGATGAACCATAAGCGTTTTCTCTGAAGCAAACCTCTGGGTACTTTCTAACACAAACAGAACTCAAGAAAACGCTAAAGCTGCCCCGCTCGAGCCTAGAGTGCACTGTTGGTTCTAGAAGAGTCTTTTTTGTCTTTTCATGTTTGTGAATAGTGGTTCGGTGAGGTATGGCGATGTGAGCTTTCTGGTCCTCAACAAGCCAATCCTCTTTAAAACAAGAAGTTTACAAAATCACCAAAAAACAAAACGAGCAGGACCTGGGGGGGAAAACCAATCTGCTTACAGATGAATATGGCATTACTTTTAATTAATGCAACATTCAATATTTGGATTTGAAAATAAAAATGAATATCCAATAAAGGAATAAAGCAGGGTTTTGCTGTCATTCTTAATCAATACCTTCCTTATTAAGAAAATTGTCAAAAGAGATTCTATAAGATCAGCGAAATCAGATATGAAAAACACAGCATTATTACTTAGTAAGTCTTTTCTTCCCCATGGTCACGGAATAATTCTGTTTTATGATAGTCTTTAAAAAACTATAAATGTAATTCTGGTTTATTAAATATAAATACTAATAGATCTCTAAAACTATTTCAGAGAGGCAAGAATTAGATAGGCAGGGTTTTAGTTCAAGGACACACACCTTAAGCCTTTCTGCACGTGTACGTCCCAATGTGGTTACCAGCCTAGTTTCCCTATGTCTACTGTGAGAGGAGAGCTCAGGAATTGGTCACAGTCAATTTTGCCTGAGAGACACCTGAAATATAGATGGTGGAGCGACAGCAGCTAACAGAAGTCACAAGAAAACAGAACTCCTTTCAGTTCCCAGGACTGCCTTACTTAACAAACCAGGGCCTCCTCTCTTGGAGAGAGCCCAGTTTCTGAAGTACGTGGTATCTGCTAGTTCACTCTTTTTTCCTTCCTTCCTTCCCTCCCTCCCTCCCTCTCTCCCTTCCTTCCTCCCTCCCTCCTTCTTTTCTCCCCATCTCTCTTTCTTGTGTGTGTACATGTGTGTACGTAGGTCAGAGGACACTGTGTTCTTTTCTATACCTCCCACCTTATTTTTCAAGACAAGGTCTTTTATTCAATGTAGAATAGGGCTGGTGGAGATCCTCTTATCCAAGGGGAGGCGGATAATCCTGCATCTCCCAGCATGGGATTACAGGTGTGCATGGCCATTCCCAGCTTTTCATGATTTGAACTCAGACCTCACACTTGCACAAGCTACCGAGACATCTCTCTAGTCCCTGTATCTTTACTCTTCTATTTTTACTTGCTATCCTTCTTTCTATGCCTTTGGCATAATTTAACTTGTTGCATAAGATGTTGGTAGAAAGCATTAGCTTGCCATTGGTCTTACTTAATTATTCCGATAGCTTTTTTCTACCATAATAGAACTATCTCTTCTTGGCTTTCCCTAGAAAATCCTTCCTAATTGGTTCTACACTATTTTTTGTTTCTGACCAGTTTTTCTTTCTTCTGAGCCATTTTTTCGATAATCTTTCAAGGTCTTAGATGGCTAGCATGAATACAGGAGCTGCCTCCATGGGGGAGCAGTGGAAAGAGACTCTCCTTTCCTATTACTGTTGCCACTTCAGAAGAGGGGTCTTAAGTGTCCTATAGTTTCTCTTTTGCCCAAACCTTTGTTTAATACATAATCTATTATTATTATTTAAGATATGCCGTTTCTTAATGATTGTTTGTTAAGTAAAATACTTATTTCTAATATATCTACCCAAGAATCACTTTTCTGTATTTCTGTGCTAAAAACATCTTGTTTGCAATCCTAAAGTCTTCACTGGGTTTATTCTCCTCTACAAGAAAGCAAAAGAACAGGCAGATTCTACAGCACTTAGAAGATGTGGAATTTGCTATTATTTTCTATGAAGTTTCAAGTCAAGCAAAGAATTTTGTCTTACTGAAATTTTCTGTAAATACCTTTATATGTTTCCTAAAATAGAGCCTTATGAATATTCTTAGGGATAACTTACATGGAGGACAGCTTCAGACACTGGAAAGCATGAGCTGAGTTATGCCTTCTGTATGATACACCCTTCACACTGCTAGGTGGGAAATCACTGCCAAAGGCTTACTTTCTTCAGTTACTAAGTTCTGTAATATACTACCAAGAACATGGAACAATAAATAAATAAGTCCTGTAATTTCTCAAATATTTAATATGTCTAAATATTTTAAGGCACTGTATTAATTTAGAAACAGGATATTCCCATTTATTTTGCTGTTATAAATGACCATTTATTTAAATGACATTCAAATCCACAAAATACTATTCCTTAAGTAAGATGTCTGGGCAAATAGTTTTGAAATTTTTATGTTTTATTCTTTATAAAGATTTTCACAGTTACTATTAGACATCCTTGGATGTCTAACGGACTAAAACAGATCTCATTTCTCCAAGCAACCATTCCTCAAAAGGATTCCATGTATGAGGTGCTATAAAAGATGACAGCATAGTAGAAGACACAGATGCCCAGTGACAAGGCAATTAAGCTCTTTCCTGGAGACTATCAGGGACATTCCCACTTTGATGATTCAGGAGGGGCCTTCTGATTCAATTTTACTAAATGAAACCCATTAAAACCCAACCTAAATAATGCCCTCAATTGCACTGTCAGTTTGCATGTAGAGAGATGGCAGCAGTTGGCTTTTACTGCCCTGAGAGAAAATTCATGCTGCCCAAATGTGCACTTGACTTGACTTCACTCCTTTCTTGCTCCACTCTCCGTACAGCACAAGGAGTACTACGTGCGTGCCTGGTGCTCACGGAGGCCAGGAGAAGGTATTGGATCACTTGGAACTGGATGGAGTCAACAGATGGTTTTGTACGGCCATGTGGGTGCTGGGAATTGAACCTGGATTCTCAGAAGAGCAGTCAGTGTTCTTAACTGCTGAGCCATTTCTCCAGCCCTACCAATTCTTATTCTTTTTTTTTTAATTTATTTATTTATTAAAGATTTCTGTCTCTTCCCCGCCACCGCCTCCCATTTCCCTCCCCCTCTCCCAATTAAGTCCCCCCCCCCTCAGCCCAAAAAACAATCAGGGTTCCCTGTCCTGTGGGAAGTCCAAGGAACCCCCACCTCCATCCAGGTCTAGTAAGTTGAGCATCCAAACTGCCTAGGCTCCCACAAAGCCAGTGCGTGCAGTAGGATCAGAAACCCATTGCCATTGTTCTTGAGTTCTCAGTAGTCCTCATTGTCCGCTATAAGAAGACAATAAGTGAGCATCCAAACAGGCTAGGCTCCCACAAAGCCAGTACATGCAGAAGAATCAAAACCCAGTGCCATTGTCCTTGGCTTCTCAGCAGCCCTCATTGTCCACCATTTTCAGAGAGTCCGGTTTTATCCCATGCTTTTTCAGTCCCAGGGAGCCTAGCCTGTTTGGATGCTCACCTTCCTAGACCTGGATGGAGGGAGAAGGACCTTGGACTACCCACAGGGCAGGGAACCCTGACTGCTTTTTGGACTGGAAAGGGAGGGGGAGGGGAGTGGGACATGGGCAGTGGGGGAAGGGGGAGGGAAAAGGGAGGCAGGGATGAGGCGGAAATTTTTAATAAAATAAAAACAAAAAAATTATTTTTTTTAAAAAGAAGACAATAAGTCATGCATAATGATCTAAAAACTAACAGAACATAGAAATGAAGGTGCTTAGCACTGCTGCAGTCAGAGGAGGACTTGGGTGTCCGTGAGTTTTCAGTTCCACAGACATGCATACAGAGGGCAGTGCAAATGTCCCTTTAAACAATCATGGGTGAAGAGTCAGAACTGTTTTAACCAACAGCATGAAATTCACGCTGTATTAGCAAAGGAGAGTCTGGGTCCCCCAGTATTTAGCATACACTGACAACAACTTATCTGCCTGACTCTTGTAGAATACGTATCCAGTAATGAAAGAGCATCCGGGGAGATGACTGATCACTTTACAGGAAAACAGCATTTTATGAAAGGGTTTCCTATAAATTCGCGTGCACAGGAAAACGAGACAGAAGCTCCCTTTGACAGCCTGGGCTAAAGTGCTCTGCTAACACAAGAACCATCACAGAGCTGAAAGCTCAAACAGCCCATCTAGGGAGACCTGGGCAAATCAGATACATTTCTGCACTTCTTTTTGATACAAATTCAATTTTCAAGAGCCTTCACCCAGACGCAAAGTCATTTTCCAACTGTAGTGCTGGGGGATGCAGCCTCCGAGCCTGCTCAGCACTTCCTGCTTTTCCAGGCAGCCTGGTCTCAGAGAAAACGCTTCATTCCCAAGGAAGAGAGCTAGTGGAAAAACCTAAATTGATGACTATGCCAACACTGGTGTGTGTGTGTGAGTGTGTGTGTGTGTGTGTGTGTGTGTGTGTGTGTGTGTGTGTGAGAGAGAGAGAGAGAGAGAGAGAGAGAGAGAGAGAGAGAGAGAGAGAGAGAGAGAGCTTGTTTTGAGACAGGGCCTCACTATGTTGCTTTGGCAAGCCCAGAATTCTTTAGATAGACCAGGCCTGCCTCTACTGGGATTCACAACCTGGGCAACCACACAAGGCCCAAACCACTTTTTTTTGAGAAAAGCTAAATATTAGGTATAAACTTCAGAAAACTATTTTGTTTTCTGGATGCCAAGTTCTTGATGTCAGATACGCTTCCTGATGTCCTTTGGAATTTATACAATGAGTCCGGCTATTCTAAATGACCTCAGATGACTTCTCCACTTTTCCTCTTAGCAGGTCAAGTGATTAGTCTAGTCATAGAGTTGCTGTTCTCACACACCCCGTTATGTCATTTCATTCAGCCTATTTCACATGTGCAAGAGACAGACTACAGTGTCACCCACTTCTAATATCAGCACACTATAGCTTTGACTCTGGGATGCACAGAATAGTTTCAGGAATTGCTGGTCATTGGCATAGTGAGCTAACCTGCATGGAAGCCAGCGTACAGTTCATGAGTCTCCATCACTGACGGCTCTGGCCAAAGTTTAGACTTCTTCCTTCATAGCCAAATTCAGGGCATACAGCTAATATAGCCACAGGGTGTCCTTTACCAAAAACCTGGGCCTGGACCATCCTGCCTCTGAACTTGAGTTCATGGAGTACTTGTAAAGCAACAGTCAGCCACAGGGCAGGAGAAGGAGGAGGAGACAGGGTACAAGAAGTCTGTCCTACTTCAGCATTGTCTAATGAAATACACTGTTCTCCCAGGGGGCTCTAGCTAGGACTCAGGGAGGTCCTCCATCACCATCCCTGGCCCACAGAACTCTAACCTTAAATGTCTAGTTCTTACTCCAAATTAGTATTTAAGAATTTTAAAGAGTTTATTATGAGTGTTAGAAATGCAGGATTTCCTATTTTTAGACAAAATTCAAGCCTTTTTCTAATAGAAAAACTAGCATAAAAACCCATTCCCTTGGTTTTTACTTGCAATAAGACTCCACTAAATTCTGTCTTGATCCTGATTCAATCACTTCTAGGATGCTTAGCTGCTAAGAAGCACTCTATGTAGACAGTTCTTCTCTACAGAGATATTCTATAGTTCCCTTACATGACAGCTGTTAACGTGCAGGAAGCTGAAGCGCTATGTACAGTTAAGAGTCCACACACAGCTCGGCACCCTGCCCTGCTTCTCAGCTCTAAAGCACTGCCCAGTGTGACTTGTCTAACCTGGAGTGGATTCTCGGGCTGGGGAATGTTAGAGAAAACCAACTGTTTTCATGGAGACAGGAGAGAGGAAAGATGTTTAATCAGCTGAATTACCCTTCCCACTGCAAGTGCTTCAGACATGCAAATGGCACGGGCTGGAGGTTACAGTAGACTGAGCTTGTACTGCCTTTGCAATTTCAACTGAATAATGGAGAAATCAGAAAAAAAATTTTAAAAATTGGGCAACATGTTTATGACAAAACAAATGATATATCTGAAAGGTCTGAGTACTCCTAACATGAAGCCATAGTGAGAAACTTAACCGCAAGTTAGGATCCTACTCCCCTGATGGCTCCTGCCTCTCAAGAGACCCCTGGATACATTTTAAAGCAGAGCTCTGGCATTTTCATTTTAACTAACATCCTGTGTCACCAGTGAACCATTTCAAAAGAGAGCAAGTTACTACAAACTTAGCAAAGTTCTTTTTCATTATAAGCAGTTGTGACCCTGTCCTCATTCACAGGGCCTTGAGATCCAAAAGCTCACTTGGTTTAGTGCACTCTACAGTTTTCAGTGCCGTCTCCACCCATGCCCTGTGGGGTGTGCGTGTGTGTGTGTTGGCACGCTCCAGTCTGGTTTCACACGGTTGCTCACCTTCTTCGAGATTATTCCAAGCTCATTTGCTCAGTTTCCCCTCACTACGTATAAAGCTGCAGCAGTGAGTAAGAGGCAGGGCACTCTTCATTCTCTGTGCGAAACCTGGGAAGTCATGTGCCTTGGTTTTAGCGAGGAGAACGGGAAGTAACACAAGCAGACCTGAACTACAATCCAAAGCGGGATAAGAGTCCATGCAGTGCTCAACAGTAGTTCAGCTGGGACACCAGCGTGGTGCTAGGCTACTGTTGGCTTATCAGCAGATGAGGACAGCAGTTAGTTTAGCTAAGAAAGTGGGTAGGCGACGAGAGGTAGAAAGACATCAATTAAGGAAGTAGTACGAGCAAAGACCTTAAGATCAGGGAGAAGGACTGATTGTTGTAAACAAAAACTAAGTCAATCAGTCTGGCTTCAGAGGCCACCAGATCAGCCAGCAGGTTGAAGTAGAAAAACCTGGCATAAGCAAGTTTACTTCATAAGTATTATGAAATACTATTTATATTACAAAGTGTAGCAACCATTATGGCATCAATACTTCTATTAATCCAGTACTTATAGATTTGTATTTAAAAACTATTATGGGAAGTTTCAAATTATATCAAGGTAAATAGCACAGAACTGAAAGTATCAATCATGATTACTTTATTAATTATGATTAATCATAATCGCTTTATCTTAATCTACCTTCTTTCTCTTCCTGAACCGATTTGAAGTAAATCTTTTTCTTTGTGTGGTGTGTGTGTGTGTGTGTGTGTTTTTTTTAGACAGGTTTTCTCTGTGTTGTCCTAACTGTCCTGGAACTAGCTATGTAGACCAGTCTGGCTTCAAACTCAGAGATCCGCCTGCCTCTGCCTCTTAGTGCTGGGATTAAAGGTGTGCGCATCACCACCTGGCCTGAAGTAGGAAATCTGCTGTGAACTGACTTCAGGTGGTTGAGAGAAAAGGGCCCGCAGTTAGTGAAAAGACACCACACTACTTCTGGAGACTTAGAGAAGCACAGGATTTCCACTGCTCTGGTTCACAGCTCAAAGTGTCACTTCCCTCTCGGTGGCCTTGTGGCAGCTTCTGCTATTCCTCAGCCATATTTAGAATTTTACTATATCACGATCTGCCAAAGTGATGTTCTTGGGTGAGGAGAGTTATTGATCTTCACATTGCCTACCTCTTGGGGTCAAAGATTTCATACAAAATTCTATGCTATTTTATATCAGAAATTCTGTTTAGCATCCTGCTTAGATGGCCTAATGTTATTAAGAAACAAAATTAATGTAAACACCAAGCAGTCACAGCTTAATAACGACGCTGTTTACTTTCCATATGCAGAAGGACTTTAGTCTTACTGGGTTCTGCCAACTCATTTACAGGACATTTATTACATACTTGAGTGTGAGAAGATTTTAGATTAAAATCAAATGCTGTTTAAGAATGAACAAACTTGGCCATATAAGCAATGGAGTCTGTGTGAGCCAGCAGAGAGTTCAAGATTTAAATATTCTTGACCTTTACCAGGAAGGGAGCAGTGACTACAGAAATTAAGGGAAGCGTGACTAGATTTAATAAGAAAACAGTATTTTCTATGAGAGAAATAACATTGAATGACCAAATATTATAAGTCATTTAATAGGAAGTAGGTACCAGAGTCCCCAGTTTTGGTTTGATAATAATTTTTCCTTAAAATGATAGTACTTTGCCAGGAAAATTATTATTTTAACTTATACCTAAATTCATAGTTTCCACATGTTTCAAATACCTGTTTCATGATAGGGACTTCTAAAAACCCAATTCACGTGTTGGAAAACACTAAAACTTCAACAGGGAATTAAGACATCTTCTAAAATGAATACTTTTAGATCTAACATAAATATCAAAAGATAAAGCCATAACACTATCGAATTACTTGCTTAAGCCACAAACTCTTGAGAAAAATTAACTTACAAGAATATGTTTTTCTTTAGAAACAAGCTATTAGTTACTAGCCATCTAGTTACTTGAGAGTAAATTCACTAGATTAAAACTGAAATACCTAAAAACTTACTTCATCAGTCTCAAGAACTACATATATGCAGCTGGATTCTTCTATATCAGAAAGTAAAGATACAGAACATTTTATCATCAAAAATTCTCAAAGTAGTTGTGTTTCAGAAGACTGCATTAGCTTGAATTCATGCTGAAACTTTCAAAAGCTAGCCTCAGTATTTTCATTACTTCTTTTTAAGTCACACACATGTGCATGTGCACACACACACACACACACACACGCCTGTGAAATATGTCCTTTAAAATGTGGTCTCTTCACTGACAGTCAGAACAAATATACAAGCAATAATTCAAATTTTTTTAAATAACAAGCTAGAGTCAATATAGGGAATAATACAAATTTTTCTTCTAAAACCTTAATCAAACAGAATATAGCAAATAGTAATCCCCCCTTTCACACTAGGCTATAAAAAGCTTCCCAATATAAAAATCCAGTTACTATTTCCTAGAGAACTTTCAAGAGCATGCAAACATCATCAGCCTGAAAGCATGCATAATTCTGAGTTCATAAGAATGCCTAACTTTTGCCACTCATTAAATGGGCTTCTGGAAAACCCCATACTGGAAAATATAGTTGCTTTCTCTGAGACACACCTTCTAAGGAAGCTTAACCTTTAAAATATAGAGAGGTTATTAATTTTTCTTTAGATGTGTACTTGTAAGTTCTACTGTTACCATCTAAACAAATCAAAGAAGAGGCTTGCGGATTTAAACTGTTAAGAGTTGAGCCAATAACTTTATAAAGTCAGCCATTGGGTGAGCAAGTAAGCAAGAAAATGTCAATTTCACCTTCACTCCGACGGTGTGCATGCATCAGTGGTATCAATGAGCAGCAATGTGGCATGTTTATCACGAGATAATCACACCCGGAGAGGCTTAGAAGCGCTCAGCTGAACCTTGTGACTCACAACACACTTGGGGCGTCATTATCTCACGATAACCACACTCCCTGTCAGGCCTCATTGCTTAATTAGGGGTTATGAAGGTGATAAGACTAAAGGAAACTGGATGAACAGTACCAGAGATGAATGATACCTTAATCAACCTAAACCTAGGGCTGAAGGAAGCACGCCGAACATATGCAGTGTGTTCCGTGGTGTTTGCAGAAATACCGGTTAATAATGAATGAGGAGAAACCCTATCTGCATTCATGGATTATTTCAACTGCATTTTCCAGGAGACATGGTTTCATGATCAATAATTTGAATTGTGTTTTCACACAATATGTAAAAACATCCCCAAAATTAGTGGTAACAGAATTTAACTGTGACTCGTGATATCCAGGCTATACATGACCAAACATGAGATTTAGGTATTAAGTCTGCAAGGGATCTGATCAGTAACAGCCATGTTGTGTAAAATTTGAACAAATTAATCTGAAACCAATTTTTAAAATAATGTGATCAAAAATAATCAAATAGGAAAGGAAGGAAAAATTGTAGTACTAAAAGTCTCTAATAGTCCATTCACAAATATTTAACTTTTATTCTTTTGTTCTATTTTTATAAACAACTGCCATATTTGCAGGAAGAACACGGCTCCAGATACAGTGTGCTTGGAGCTGCTTTTCAATTCACTGTGAAACATCAATTATCTTTATCAAATAACAGCATCTCATCTCAGTCCATTATCAAGATGGAGTCTTATTTCAGCTGGACCACAGCCCTATCTGTATATCAGGGCTGGCCACAGTGGCAGAGCATGAGTGAAAGGCTGTGAAATAATCAATAATAATCATCAAATTGTGGTTGAAAGGTTGTGAGGATGGAAGTTTTTGATGAAACCTCACTTTTTTTTTATTTTGGTGCAGATGATAAGGCTTAACCTTTGCAATACCTGATACCTAAGAATGTTAGAGGAAGTCTCCTGTACACTAAAACGTGGTTCTGAATACCCAAGACAAAGGGGCATCCTTATATTTAAGTGGTACATGAACCTTATACTACCAGAATCATCAGCATGAAGAACTCAAAATAACTGTAAATGAGGTTCCTGAAAACCAGATGCTCTGTTCATATACAGTGCCCAGACCCTGACTGGCTGTGGGTGCTGGGTCCATGCAGGTGAAAGTCAGCAACAGCCAGACAAGTTTTCAGGACAATGAGTGAAATCGCTTTTATCAGAAGTCATGGCACCTAGAATTGCAAAGACCTCTTCTTGAGGCAAGAGCCTCATTATTGGTGAAACTGTGCTGTGTGTCAGTACCACATTCAATAAATATACATGAATAAAATGTTTTAAAAAGGATTTTAATGATTATAATGAAAACATTGGAGAGACTTAATTTCATTTAAAAGGGTGGAGGAAATATGCTAGTTTGAGAGAAGGAGTTGTTGCAAAGCTTTTTCTCTGATGCCTTTGGTTTTTGTGTTTTGGTTTTTTGAAACAGGGTTTTCTTCATATAGCTCAGACTGGCCTTGAACTCTCTGTAGCCTATGCTGGCCTCAAGCCCACGGCCCACCTGCTTCAAGTGGCCATGCCTGGGTTCCTGAGCAAACCTGAAGAGGCAGCACACGGAGGCTGCACTATATCACGCCAGCCCCTACAACAACATTTCCTAAAAGCTTCCACTGGTGAGTTCTTAGTTTAAAATGGATTGATATCTTTAAAAGCAGTTATTTACAAAAGTATGTTATCTCTCAAACCTAAAACCAATCCTTTCAAATCTGGCAAAACAGGAAGATGTGAACAGTAAATCTATAAACCAATAAAAAGAAATTGTTATTTCAAAATGTGAAAAATTATTTGTGATTTGATGATATGAAGCTTAAAGGCCAAGATCCTTTTCCTGTCTATCCTTTTAACGGTGAAGCTCACAGATACTTTACAAAGTAAAGTATGTAATGGACAGAAACGAGCTTCATTATAGTTCTCGGAGGCTAGCTTTATCGAAACAAGGTTTGTTCGAGTATTTTTCATTATCTCTGACTAACGGAAACATTCAAATTAACTTCATCAAAAAGTAATCATGATATTAGTAACCTCACCTGTAATTCACTTTCTCTGAATTTTCCACAAAAATATCTGGTTGAAAACTCAAATATTCTCTGTCTTTGTTGCTATATTACCTTGTATACAATAATAGTAGTTACAGATATTAGAAGTCAGTCTAGGAAACACCTATGTTGTTCTCTTTTCTAGGAAAATAAATTCTGCTTTTCCAGGTCTCTAAGCTTTAAGAAACACATGTGGCACAGAGGAATTGTTAATGGTGATTCTGGATTGGGAAACAGGTAGGTAGTAGCAACATCTAAAATATTCTCATATTAGTACAAGATAGAAAACCCTAATATCGACAAAAAGATCTATGCTTAAAGAAAGCATTTAAATATATCTTCTAGTGAAAGTAAATCTTTCAAAATAGCCAAGAAAGATTTTACTCAAAATGCTAACATACCTAGGACATCCAGACAAGGATAACCTTAAAATAAGTACAATCCTAAATTGTACACTTCTAGAAACCATATTATCTACTGTAATAAGCAAATTTGGTAGTAAATCATAGAACATTCATTGCATGTATTAGAAAACTCAATGTGTCAAACTTAATTAATGCCAGATATTCCTGGTTAATGAGCCTATTGTTTCAGAATTAATTTTGTATATGTCATTTCAAATTTCATGTTAACAGATACAAAACCAGCACTGACTTCTTAATGTACATCAGAATGTACACTGTGTGTATGCTCTTGCTACAGGGGGGGGGGCTACTAAAAGCACACATCACAGAGCCCTAAAATTGCTCCCCTTTATCCCACATATAATAAATGTTCTCCCGAAACATTGCGGTGTTCGGAGGCTGAATCCATTGACTCCCAGAACTGAGAAGCAATAAGATAGTATGTTTTATTATGAGTGTCATGGAGACGGTGTGAAAAATCAAGAGCCACAGGCAGTCAGCGGCAATGGGTCAATACAGCTCCCAGAGACACTGTGGAGATAATCAACAACAAGGCCTGAGGTTCTCTGCACTGCACACAGCTGAAGGGCAAATCGATAGAGCCAGGGGAAGGCCACTGCCCTGCTCTACTTCCCACAATACACCGTGGCGACTTGAGGAAAACACTCCCAAATGAAAATAAAGCCAATGCTGTGTAGAAGGAGCTGCGGGCTTGCTTTTCGTCCCGCCCGGTACGGTAGCTAACAACCCACTAGCCTCTCAATTCTGTCATACATTGTTCATCTCAGCTCCCCAAAAATCCAAGCAGATTTCAATATACAGTCTGCCTAAAAAAATGACACCACAGCACAGGAAAACAAAAAAGATGCTTTCCTAATGGGACCAGGACAAAACTAGGAAAACATAAACAGGACAAATGCAGTCTCCTGGAACAGTGCAGTGGGTCATCCTAAGACTAAAATTCAAGCAAAATTTTGGGAATACAAGAAATCTATTTGGGGATTGTTCTATCTTGGCTTTGGGGTCTACTATTGATAATATCCAGGCCGTGCCACGCTCACTGCAGAAGGACACAACAGTAGAAGCATGACCAATTTTAGGAACTGTAAATTACATTTGAATCACGTTCTAAAAAAAATAAGGCAAAGTTCCACTGTAATGTAGTTCACTGGTTCTGAGAGCAACGTTTTGACAACAGTGTTTGTATCTGACACCTCGTTAAATATACGGTGCTAATATTTCATGCTTTTCAGTAAAAATGTCTGAGTAGAAATATGTTGATTTATGATTTCTCAAGAAAAGGGTGATCTGTCACATCCATCATGAGGAGTTAATCACTAGGAGTTATTTCTAAGTTCCTATGCAGACCAGCTTCCTTGAAACAAGAAAAAATGTGCCGAAGGAAAAAAAGAACCTGGGAAATATTTTAGGGTTTTTATTTGTTATTCAAATTTAAAAATTTTTAACTCATGATTCCATGAAGTATTCAAATGTGCTCTAGATAAAGCCCTGAGTAACTCTAAATGTTTTTCCAAAAAATGTTCCAGGGTTATGTGCAATATGTGCCTATTGTGCCCAAATCAAAAGCATCTTAAACAAAGAAAACTGCCATGCGTAGAATGGCATGTGAATGAATGTGGGAAGCAGAGCAGCTATCTCCTCCAGCATTTTAAAAGCATAGCATCTTATTTGCCCAGCCCCGTAGCAAGAAAATTCCTTGTCTGCCTCTCTGTCTCTGCTCTGTTTGCTGACTGTTACTTTCAGGTACTGAGGAAATGACTCTCTGCCATTTAGTGAGATGTGGAAATGCTTCTGTGAAAATACTCCAAACTTGTGTTTTGCAACTACGAAGATCATGAATTAAAAAAAAAAAACTTACTTGTTGATGTTTATTATATTTTAGTGTCTCAGAGGACGATAGAACTTTCTCTGTAGGCTCAATTATTGGAATCTGATGTGTATAAAGTAAATTTTAGACTTTAGGTCATGATGAGAGTACATATAAATCATCCACTCTGAGCTGTTCTTGGTGTAATAAAGTTAAAAGCGGGTTTCCATTTTTGAAAAGTTATATTACATTATCTGGTTTCTATGACAACAAAATTGCAGTATAATATCAAACTACAGAAAAATCATGGCTTTTTTTTTAAAGGGAAGTTGACCTCTTAAAGTAGTTTAAAGCTTTAAAATATTTACTTAGGTAGAACTAATGTAAAAAGTAATCAGGGAAATGCAGGAGCAACTTCATTATCCCCTCCGACAGTTCAGACTTAGATAGGTCTAACGGCATGAAGAGAGACCATGGTCTAGTGCTAGGTTCCCTCCCTGTCCCCCCACACTGCCTGCTCGTCGAGACTTTGTGTTGAACTATTTAGCTGTGCGTCAGCTCTCCTTGTAATCAGCTTGCCTCAATCCTGCTGCTGGCCTGCAACAGAGGCAATGTATGATCAGACAGCAGTTGGATCTGCATGCTCCCCTCTCATTGGCTGAGGAAGGTGTTCTGCAATGACACACTTCAAGACACACATGGATTTCAGATGTTTGCTTCCAAAGCCAGGAACATTTTGCACGGAGCACCCAAGAGAGCCCCGGACACTGTGGCATCATGGCAGCACCGATTCTTCATGTAACCCAAATTAAGAATAACTGGCAATTCATTTCTATGGCTATTATGTTAGCAGATTAAAAAGTCCTGGGTTCCAATTGTGTTTGGTGGGATATTTTAAAGTTCCACAACCACTTGATCAATCCAGGTGATTTAAAATCAATGCCAAAGCCAGACAAGGGCTGCTGTAAACAGCTCTGTATTTGCTTTATGGAAATGGCGGGAAGCCGGAGAACAGCTCTTCCTGAGTTGAGATGCAGAATCATGCAGAGTCTGTGAGGTTACTTGTGTTACTTGTGTAGAAATTCATAAAGTGAATAGAAAGGAAGAGGAGTGGATGCAGGGTGTCTGTGTGTGGGAGGGATTGGAGAATGTGGCAAGGAGGAAAGGAGGGAGGGGAAACTGATTATGTTGGGAAAATTAATTAATTAATTAATTAACTAATTAATTAAGAAATAAAAAAGCCAGGCTTTCTTTATCCTCTAGTCTTTATGGCTAAGCTCCTTCAAAGAGTGGCTCATACAGCCTGCCTCCCACTGGCTCCTCTGCTGCCAGACTTTCCATCATCCCTGGTCCAAGTTTCCTCTGTCAAGAGTGGTAACCACCTCCCTTAGAGCTGTTCTTGACATGCCTTTCACAACACTTCCCCTCTACACACTTCTGTGGATCTGAGACCCATCTGATTTCCTCCACGTTCTCAGACCACCCAGTCCCACGGTTTCTCTCCTACCCACCTTAGATGCTGAAGGTTTTCATGAAGAGAAGGCGATAATGTTCTATGTTCATGTGTCATGCTCTAAGCACACAAACTCCATTTTGAGTTAAAGGCTATTTCTTCAGGAAGGTCTGATGTCATCCTCTCTGACCTCCTTGTTTATTGTTCTCTGCTAGCAATACCACAACTGCTGGAAGGATAATGAGTGTCTACCAGAGGCTTACACATGGGAACAACAGCAGCTTAAGGGAGGCCATTACAAGATGCCTTTTCATACAGAAGTGGTTGAGTGAGGGGCTGGGACGCTCAGAAACTTGTAACAGTCTCCAGTTCTGTAATGGAATGACCATGGAACAAGCCCGAAGCCTCTCCACATCTCATAAGGATCTCAAGCCTGAGAAGTGCTCTCTGTAGAGACAAGTCCCCTCTAGTCCTCTGTCATGACGGCTTAGTAGAGAAGCCTCAACAGAGAGCTGTGAATGCTAGCAGGGCAGAGCCCTGGCTGTTGGCTGAGAAGGGCCTCCAGTTGGTGATTCTCTTTCAAAATCTTGGTGCACAGTATCTTTTACAAGATTAAGGATATGCTAAGAAACTAAATGCTTACATCCTGGCAGTGTCATTGGCTTCAGAACTTCAATGAGCACAGCCACAACTACTCTACCCTAGTTTTCTCTCTGGAGAGAGTACGAGTTGTTTCTTCCCATGCAGCCAGCACTAGTACAGTGGTAAACAGCTTGAAAAAGGATCCCGCCAGGGGAGAGACAAACAGAGCCTCAATTCTACACTTTATCTGTATTCTGCAAAAAGTCCCAATTAGAGGCAGAACTACAACAGGCTAAGCAGATGGATATGACTCTTCATATGTTTTCTATTAGTGATTTTATCTGCTAGAGGTTCAGAAAGAACTGAAAGAGCATCAGCAGGGAAACTGGTAAGAAAAGAAAGCTCGGAGTTTCCCAGCATGCCTGGCTTCAGGCTCTGGTGAGCAAGTCGGTACAATGGAAGGGGAATATACTTAGGTGCAAAAGGAGCCTAGAGATGGTAGAGCCAGATGAGCTTGAGCAAAGAGAGAAATATCTGGACAGAAAGGAATAACCAAGACCTTAACTATAACCTAAAATTTCAAGAGGTTTAGGTAACATTTTAAAGACTTAATCAGGGTATGTAGCCCATGATTTCAAATGTTATTTACCTTGTGAGTAATTTTTTTTTCCTAGGGGAGCACTGGGCTCCATGTAAACCTTCCGTGCTGTTGCTACATTATTTTTTCAATACTAAAACATACCTCAAATTCCAGTCATCCTAAGCTCCATTTTAGTCTATATGATTCCAGCTAGAAGTCATTTTTTCTAATTCCTGAAATTACTTGATTTCCATAGACCCTGAGGACTGAAATATGAGCTCAATAACTCCCATGCTAGTTCACCCACACCATATCCTACTTTTTATTCAGTATAAACAGAGTTTCTAACCTCAAGCCTGCCACAGATTTCCCTAGAGGTATTCTACAAGATGTAGATGCCGTGCATCTCGGCCTTGCGGGTTCGGAATCGGGTTTGGAAAGAACAATGCTGAATCTCAGTGCCTAGACAATTAATGGGAAATGAACTCTTAAATGGCCAGACACACTGTGCTAATCACATATACATCCCTACATAAAGGAGACAGTGGCTTTATTTTATAACATGATTATTTTCTCTTAAGTGGTCTTTGTAATTCTCAAAAGTACTTTCACACATTTGTGCGATGCACCTGAATTTTCTGGCCCCATTTATTTATTTATTTGTTTGTTTATTTATTTATAAAAATAAGGATGTTGGATGAAATGATTTCATTCTCTAGAAAGATTGTTTTGTGCCTGACATACAGTTGGCACTCAAGATATGCTGAATGACTGCATTTCATACCTGATTACTGCACAAAAGCGGCCTCAGTTAGTATTGCAACTCTACAAACAGGATTTTAGATCTAGTAACTTCAGGCTCAGAAAATTAAGTAGCAAGTTAATGAGTGGGCTTAAGAGTGAATTTCCTGGGTCCTCCTTGGTGTTGCAATGCGGGATTAGATTGTAGATTAAAGGACATGCTTGTATTTCGCATTCCTCAACACTCCCAAAGAATGACAAACTGCTGTCTATGTATAATGGCATATAAACTGCTACCTTTTTTAACCTCCAACTATTGAAGAGGCAGTAATTCCAGAAGCTTGATATACGTTTCTATAAGCAGTATATCTGTGTGAGTTATAGCTGTGTCCTGGTAGATTTAGTGCTGTAAGTTTTAATTCATCTCTGACAAGACATTTACATAAATTTCAGCAACATAGTAACAGTGCCATATGCTGGGTGTTCACCCATGGAACTGCAAAGGGGCTTGTGGAAGCTGGTCCTCTCGCTCCAAAGGACCACGTTCAATAAACATGAGGAAGGAGCATCGGGTTTGCTGTGATGACCATTCCACTGAGGGGTCTTTGCTTCTCTCATTCTTTGGAGTAGATGATGCTTAGACTACCTTGCTCTGAATAGTAAGCATTCTAGATTAGGACAGTCACCTCACAGGACAGCAGAAATAAGCTTCAAAGTGTGGCCATACAGCTGGGTGGAGGGAGAGGCGACTGAAGGCTCACAGGGCAGGCCTGAGCCTTCTCACTAGCCATTGGCCAGGACTCTGAGTGAATAACTAAAGGGGAGGAGCCAAGTCTCCAGTATACACCCTGAACTCTGCCCTCAGTGCATTCTTTCTGTGTGCCTAAGAGGAAACTTCTGCTATGTTTATTATTAATGTCTACTTAATCTTAACATGTTTCCTATGGACATGTTCTTTGATTTAATAACTGCCTAAACAAGAGTCAAGCAAGAAAGACACCAATAGACATGCCAAAGTGGACCAGGGAAAGTCCATAAGGTCTCAACCCAATACAAAGAACTATGGGCAACTAAGGAATACTGAGAATGAAATAGTCTTCCTTAGGGAAGGGCACACCAATTGGCCAGCTGTGAAAACATACACACACAAGCAACATTATGCAGAGGACTGGGCTATATTTAGTAACACACACACATGCACACTATTGATCCTGAAGTGCACATCATGATCCCACCCTCCTGCCATCAGCCTTCTTCCCCTCCTCCTCTAGCATGCTCAGACACTCCTACATCCCAAAATCCCGACAGCTTATGTGATGCATCATAAGCTAAATGATGCTTCCAAGCTTCTGCTGATATTTCATCGTCTGTCTGCAATGAATGTCCTTCCTCCCAGGAAGCCGCACGAGGAACACCTCCTCATGGATCAGCTCCGACCACGCGGCCTTCAGAAGTTTCTTCCTGCTCTTGTTCCTTCGCTGAGCCTGCCCTCGCGACCTATGACGTTCACAGCAGCGCAGGACATTTTCACTCTGTCAGGCCTACCCGACTGTAAACACAGATGCCTGCCAAATAAGCCAGTGCTTTCTGTGTGCTGGAACACCACTTTACCCTCCTCGCCATCACGTGCTGCCAGCAGAAGGACAGACGGAATTGCTTCATTAACTTTAGCAGTAGTGAGGCTCTCAGCCCTGCTTCCGCCAGCCTAACTGGACCACCTATGAGGCATGCCAGGTACTGGAAGGGTTCTGTCTGTTAAGTCCATTCACTGGGGCTCCTTTCTTCCAAATACCCTGCCTGAGAGCTAAAGTCAATGCTAGTTGAGTTTGCCTATGTAACTTATGTAGTTGTAGTAAACACAGAAAAATCATACAGTAAGCAAGAGAAGAGGGCTTTTTAAGGACACAGGTTTAAAACATAAAATTTGCTTTAAATGAGATGACTGTAAAAGATCAGGGCAAAGTATGAACATCTACGATTATACTGATGCTGCTTTGCATTTTTAATCATATTTTATTTATTTACTTTGGATACAGAAGTAGCATGCTATTGCAGGCATGTGGTGGTCAGAGAAGATTTGCAGGCGTCACTTCTCTCTTTCTACCTTGTGGGTCCTGGGGACTGAACTCAAGTAATCAGGCTTACTGGTAGGTTCCTTTACCCACTAAGTTATCTTGCCAACCTGTTCTGTAAGTGCTTTTAATTTCTTAGCTCACTCTAAGAAAAGAACCCAGTTTGACTTAGCTAGAAATTCATTTTAAGAACACAAACCAGTAGGTCTATATAGAAAGAAAAGTCCTTGGTCATGTATTAGAAGACAGGAGAAATCAAATTATATATGACACTAAATTAAAATGCAATGTTTAAAATTTGTATCAGTTTATATGATTCTATGCTTGAGCAGTAGTTTTTGATTGATGGAGCAGTCTCTGGACTGGCAAATGGACCCAGGGTTTTAGACACCTGTGTGCCTTGTCTCTAACTATACCAGAGCCCCATTAGGAGTTACCAATTCTTGACAAAACTCCTCTAACAACTCCTACAACCTATCATGAACAACTGCTAAGCTAGACCTTATTTTAATATCCTTACGAACAGGAGTAGATATAAGGAATATACGGCAGCGAATCCTGAATACACACAATGGGCAGGTGGCCTCTGTATCTGCAGGCTCTGTACTCACGGATTAGACCAGTTCGGGGATAAAGATAATCTAAAAGCTAAGACACCACATCTGTGTTCCATGGGATGGTAGACTTTTTCATTATTCCTTTCTCAATACAGTCTACCAACTATTTACACAGTGTTCACAGTCTACATGATAGTATGAATAATACAGAGATGCCCTAAGTATAGGAGATGATATGCATCTGCTGAATGCAAATGCTATACCATTTCACATATAATAGACTGCAGAATCTGGGGATCCTGGACCATGAGGGAAAACTGCACTATGGATCAATTATTTTAAGATTATTTATACAAGGAAAATTTGATACACACATGTACATTTCTACTTTAAAATATTAATTCTTCTTTATGTGTTTGAGTGTTTACATATAAGTATAGGTACTATATCTGTACAGCACCCATGGAGGTCAGACAAGGGCATTAGATCCCTGGTAACTGGAATTGCAAACTAGTTGTGAATCACTTCATGGCTGCTGGGAATCAAACCCAGGTCCTCTCAAAGAACAGCAAGTGCTCTTAACCACTGAACCATCTCTCCATTCTTAATTTTATATTTATATATGGAAATGGAGGAAGAAATGGCAACGTGGGGACTTGAATGTTAGTTACTAAGAATTGGGAATGGAATGATGAGAATACTCAGAATTGAAAGAAATTTTAAGCCAGATGCCTGTAATCATAGCACTTGGAAGGCTGGGGCAGGAGGACTTCTGTGAGTTCAAGGCCATCCTAATCTACATAATGAGCTCCAGATCAGCCTGGGTTGTACAGTTAGGCTGTCTCAAAAATAAAAAAAAATACCAAAAAATAAAAACAAACAAACAAACAAAAAAAAACAAACACAAAAAAACCCCAAACTTAAGAAAAAAGAAAGAAAAAGACTTTAGCCTACTCAATATTTTTTCAAGGAATTTGAAAAAAATTTTTTGCAACCACTGGGTTTGTCAAGAGCAAGGTATTGCTAAGGATTTAATTTTCTCTATCTGTGCAAAGTTATTGGTTCACTAACATTCCGAGCCTGGTGCTGATGTGAGAAGTAGGGTAAGAAAAACAATCGCCCTATATAGTCACTTAGAAATATTATGTTAGGATATTGAAAGTTTCAGAACAGAGTCTAAAATCCAGCTCTGTTTGGGGGAATGTTTCTTTTCTTAGAGGTTCTTCTCTAAATAGCATTTCACGGTTGGAACAGGAAGCCTACTAGGTAATTCTTCAAGGGTGTCAGCAGCCATTGTGTTCTCCAGCCATTCATCTTATTATCGCCCTGATGCTACATTGCTGGTTGTTGCTCCGGAATGTCACAGGAAGCACCTGCCATAAAAGCAGCTCTGAGAGAGCAAGGAGGAAATACCTAAAATGTCAACTATAAGCATTAAAGAAGCATCAATCTCACCATCCCGTAAGGTCCATTGCTTCTCCTAACCAGAAGTCAAACTGTTGTTATCCTCACAGACAATTTAGTGTCTTCTGAACGTCTGTCCTGTAGGTGTGCCAGCTAGCCTGTCTGTCCAGACTTGGGTATCAGCTTCCTTTTGAAATCTACTACTTCAGAGTGCTTGCAATAATTAAGTGTATTTTAGAAAACTCATAAGGGCTTATTTTCATAAAACACTTTAAATCCCACACCGAAAACACACAGCAAGCTCACCAAATCCCCCATTCTTATAAATACCATTTTAGTTAATGGAAAATGCCAGTAGTCAGCTATCTTCTTAGAACGTAGCTAACGTTATACAACTCATTAACAAAACTATGCCGAATAAGCATTTAATAAGTCACAGGTAAGAGGTGTCTCCCCTTGTGCACTGGAACCACGCTTATCACACGTTCAACTTCTAGTGTAATGCCCCAGTCAGTACTGCTATAACATGGACCACTTCCATGTGTGCAAGAGAGCATAGGGGAGATTTCTGATGAGCAGGCCTTCTCTATGTATCCTAAACTTCTGGGCTCGTACATGTCACATCTGCAGGGAATACAGTCTCTGTTACTCTCCCTCCTTTGCCTGAGTCCTCACTGTTCAGGGTTCTCTGTTCATACATCCTCCCTCAAAGGAAGTTTTTCCTGTGCAGGTCTCCTAAGATCCTGCATAAATTTAAGTTAGTGTTCCTCCATGCTGTATGGGCCCCTCCTTTAAAGGCTCATCACTACGCTTTCACCACCAGTTGTTCCTTGATGGACAGACTCATTTACTTTGTGATTTCTTGCATGTAATATGCTGTCTAGCACAGTGGTGAACTATTTTAATTTTTTAAAAAATAAATAGAGCAAATGATAAATTACAAACTGATGAATAAATAGTCTATTATCTAAGATGACAAACACTGGAAGCAAAACAGGCTAATTGTGGAGCCAGGGATGGTTCAGTGAACAAAAATGCTACCGCACAGGTCGGATGACTCTGAGGTTGATCCCCAGAACCCACATAGCCAGATGCAGTGGTGGGCCTCAGTAATCTCAACACTCCTATAGCGACATAGGAGGTGGAGAGAGGAGAAAGGGCTAGAGTCTCAACAGTCAGCTACTGTGTGGCATAGCAGCAGAAACAGTAAGAAATGTTTCAAAACCTGGGAGAAGAGACAACTCTTGAAAATAATGTTTTCTGGGTTCTATGTGTTTCCCTCTCTCTGTCTCCATCATTCACTACATCAAACAAATTAAGAGAAAATCAGGTCAAGTGTGAAGTTTCATTTTTTAATGAGAATTTATGTGTTCAGAAGTCATGTTGTAATTCACAAAAAAAATGTTGAATTTAGGGGTCAGGTCCAGTCACCAGTTCTTAATATGCTCATAAAAAGAGCCAAGTTAATAGTAGAAACCAGAGAAAGGAGATTTATTCAAAGTGGCCACATTGAGAAGAGATACAAAGAGACCCAGAGAACCCCTCAAGCCTATCAGAGATTCTGAAGTGAGACCAGAGTTCAGAGGGCCAAGTGTAAGCATATCTAAGTAGTCCTGGTCAAGGTGTGGTCCCAACCACCATTGACTCGTCATTTTCTGGGTTTCCATCTCATCCTGTAAGATTGTCTGACAAGTTTCTTTGCAGGAGAGAAGTTCCCCTTTCCTTCTCCAAGCATGGGATTCCTGGCGGGGGGGGGGGGGATTCTCATTTCTTTGGGGTTCATAGTTTCCAAAGTCTGATAGTCAGTTTGAGAGACACGGGTGTCTCCGTGGAACATGCTCACTTCCTTTACTGGGGAAGCCATGGAGAAAGTACTACTCATATACATGTGTGGGAAAACAGCGTCAAATGTTCTGGTAACCAAATGCACACATTTTATGACTTAGTAATGTATATCCAGGAACAGTTACTTAAGATAATAAAATATGCATAAAAGTTACAAGGATGAAGATTTTTAGGCTGTGAAACCCCTCTGTATGTCACAACCATGGTAGAAATAGCCTAGGTGCATTTGTTCAAACCTGTCAATACAGAACAGCAGGAGATGACCCAATGCAAACTAGTGATTGTGAAAAAGTCAAGCATAGGTTTATCAATTATAATTGTTGGGGCTTAGAAAAGATGTCCCCCTCCCCATATGCTGCTTTGGATGTAGATCAAAAATTTCAGAGAAGGTTTTCCTAAAAGTTCCTTCATCTACCCAAATAACAGATCCATCAGCAAACATATGGCCTTCAAAGTCTGTAGTCTCAAGGAAGACCCAAACTATGTCACCGAAGGAACAGTGAGCACCAATACTACACCCATAGTCCAGAGGAATATTGTCCTGACTGTTGTCTGTGCTATAGATCATTCTCCATCCCCAATCAGTTACTCCCATTCATCCTCCTATTTCTTTCTCTATTACAAAGATAAAGTAGCCCCAGTCATCTAGGCTGTCTGCAAGTTTTATGTTTTATATGACTTTCATATTTGTGTTCATGGTAATAAGTGGGCAAGTGTTGTCTCTCGCATCTACTGCCAATTTGTTTCAGAAGCTGCAACCACAAAACCCGTGAGGAAGGTCTGGTCTTCTCTACAATACCAGTGGACCACTATGGCGGAGGAGATGGCTAGGATGGAGCCATGCACTGTGAGAGAGCAGTGGACGCATAGCAAACATCTCTACCTTTCATTTCATTTTGCCGCAAATCTAAAACTGTTTGAAAAGTCTACTACTGGCAGTATAGTTTCACAGTCTACCCTGCACTACACTGCCTTCTCTAGCAAACAAAAGGAAACAGATGCTCAACAGCTGAATTAACAAGGACTGCGGTGAGTAAGAAAGGCGGGCAGAGATGGGCAAGGAGCCTGGCAACTGCGTGACGTACGGATGAGTACAGGGTTAGAAGGACCAATGAATTCTAATAGAACAGGTCTAAAGGGAGAGCTAGCCACCATCAGCTCAGTGTGGCCGTCCTCAGCGTTCTTACTAGCCAGAAGTGCTTTACTGATGAGTGAGTGGCCCATGAGGTGACCTCCCTGAGTTAAGCTGCTTTGAACAATCTCAGTAAATAAAGCAAAGGCACACTTCCTAAAACCCAACTGTGATTATGACCACTCATGCAACAGATACTTTGAAAGACTCCTACACAATCCGGGAGAGGACCAAGACGTGGTAGAAAAAGATGGCTACTAAATGAGACAAAGCTCAGGAGAGGAATGATACGTGTGATGGCCAGAACAGGAAGGCTGGAAAGCTCAAAGAACAAACCTGAGGGTGTAGTTTATGGTGCTGGAAGAGAAGACCCCAGGTCCCCAGGTCTGCAAAGAAAAAGTTACTGCATGTAGCTGGGTGACTGTAGGGTCATCACATTATGCCAGAAACAGGAAAAAATCAGCTGGATGCTGTTAGGAAGCAAGAGCTAAAGGTATTCCTGAGGAAGTTACACAGACCAAGTCTTAGGCTGGGGCCTGGCTGTGGACCTGATCTGTCTCACAGGGGATCCTCAAGCAGCAATAATGTGCAAATTCTCAGTTCTGAAGAAGTTTGCAGGATACCACTACCTTTCCTTTCCTCCCTCCCCTCTATCTTTAACCCTGTACATGTTTGTGCTTCTTTCAAACTTGCTCTTTAGTAACATACTCCAATTCTAGTAACATACTCCAATTCTAGTAACATACTCCAATTTTAGTAACATATTCCAATTTTAGTAACATACTCCAATTTTCAAACTGTGGTGACCTGAGACGGGATGGGTGGAGTTGGGCAGGAAATGTTCAGAGCTTACTACGTTAAAAAGAAGTGAGAAGCAGCTGGGCGATGGTGGCACATGCCTTTAATCCCAGCACTGGAGAGGCAGAGGCAGGCGGATCTCTGTGAGTTCAAGGCCAGCCTGGGCTTCAAAAGCTAGTTCCAGGACAGGCTCCAAAGCTACAGAGAAACCCTGTCTCGAAAAAACAAAAAAAAGGTACTTTGTATACCTGTGTTAACTATAGAACAGTTCAATGGACACTTGAAAATATTACAAGATTTTGAATGCTTTCATTATAAAGAAATGATCAACTTTTGAAGACCCAGAAATATTTGATCTGATTTAAATATTGTACAATGTATATATATGAACCAAAACATGACATGGTATCCCACTGATATATAAAGTTATATTTTTTATGTATGTTCAAAACTAAATTAGATTGAAACCTGGCATGGTGCCACGTGTCTTCAATGCCAGCACTAGAAGCAGAGGTAAGTGGATCTCACTGAGTCTGAGGCTAGCTAGCCCGGCCTAAACAGTGAGTTCCAGGCCAGCCAGAGATACTTAGTGAGATCTGTTTCCAATAAATAAACACAGAAACAAACAAAATAAGAAAGTTCTTAGAAGATATCCTGGGGCGGGCATATGGCTCAAGGGGCAAGGCCCTCGCTGCCAAGACTGACAGCCTATGTTTGACCCTCAGAACCCACACTGTGAGAGGAGAGAATCGACTCCCTCAGATTTCCTCTGACCTCAACACATGTGCTATGCCCTCCGCTCCCACACAAAACAAATTAAGGTTTTTTAAAAAAAAAAGACATTTTGGAAATGCTCTTTGAAGAATCCTTTTTGAAAGAATCATATAAAAACACAAAACTTAATCTTTAAACAAGCTTCAGAGTGATTTCATTGTCTTCAATGAGAGCCAAGAGGGAAGCAGTATGGTAACAGAGTAGACTGAAGAAAAAAGACCAATTAGAGTGCTCGACCATTAGGCCATGGTGTATGCTCTACGCACAATGGCCACTCTCAGAGGCATCCACAGAGAAATGCATTTTGCATTCAAACAGCACCCTTTACACTTGTCTGAAACCTGACACTTTTACCTCTAGCACTTGCTCTCCTGTCTCACGATTACTTCATGGCAGCTTAGCAAGGAGACTTTGAGGGGGCATTAGATTAGCAGTGCATTACATGGAAGAGATAATCGACACTGTTAGACACCCCTACAGTTTTCTTCTATTCCCTCTGCACAGCGTGAAACCAGCAATACTAAATGTTATACTGAAACAGGGGAAGGTACGACATGGCACTTTCTCGGTGAGCATCAAGCACCCTGGTAAACGAGGACCTTGGTAGAATTTAGCCCTGGCTTTGCTGTCAGCCAATGCGTGACTCTGGAATAGGGTGATTAAAGGCACTGAGTTTCAGTTTCCTTCATGCCCAAAATGGGAACATACCTGCCCCTTCTCTCCACTGGATATATCCGGAAAATCAGGTAAACAAGATCAAAGCCAAGAAATAATTTTCATGAACAATAAAATGTTATAAAGTCATAAAAGGTAGTATGAAAGTCAGGGAAATGACACATTATTATTGAAAACTGAGTATCCATTTTGCAGAGTTGTATTAAATGCTATTGTGGTTGTATGAACTCTGACTAGATTACTGTCACAGAATTGTTAAGTATCTCATTTTTCTTACACAGAAAATTAATTTTTGCTCAGTCATCACATCCTTACATGTAGCATCAAAGTTTTTTCAGGAAACATGTCAGAAGTAGGAAAGCCAGACAATACTGGACAAAGAAGAGATATATTGTAAAATCAATCATGAGAAGTGTCTTCTCATTCCAGGCTCCACTGCGATCCCATCATGGCAACCTCCAATCCTGGGGACTCAAGACAGTGGGGCTCTATATTCTCTGAGTCCTTCATTAAACTATTGATCTCTTACACATTATCCATAATGCTCCAGCAGCTCAGTCCATCACCTGGTGAAGCGCTGGTCTCTCGCTCCCTTCAATAACTTCAGGAAGAGGAAGTCACAATGATTTATTTACCTGACATTTTCCAGTCCGGATGTCATACAGGGCCACTGAACCATGGCGTGCTCCAACGGCAATTCTGTGACTCCGTTCATAATAGCTGACCATGTAGAACCTGAATGGAACATTTTCACAACAACAACAAAAACAAAAGCCAGGTGAGATTGCCTGCATATGGAAGACAGAAACCAATACACTCAAAGATGAATACATATGCATGTATATGTATATAAAAGCCTTTATTTCTTTATTATTTCTAAATAAATATGTCTGTAATCAATATATGGAGATTTTATAAATATGTTTCCCTTTAGTACTGAGTACTTTTGAAAAATCAAGTAAGACGGAACCGACGGAGACCACCAGCCTGTTGATGAATTGTCGGCCAGCTCTAGCGGCTCACTCTATAAATCCAGCACTTGGAAGGCTGAGGCAAGAGGGCTGAGGTGAGTTCAGGTTGGTGTAGGCTACAGTGTAAATTCCAGGCCAGCCCAGCAAGGACTACAGAGTAAGACCATGCCTTTCAAAATTATTTTATTTATTTATTTATTTATTTATTAAAGATTTCTGTCTCTTCCCCGCCACTGCCTCCCATTTCCTTCCCCCTCCCCCAATCAAGTCCCCCTCCCTCATCAGCCCAAAGAGCAATCAGGGTTCCCTGCCCTGTGGGAAGTCCAAGGACCACCCATCTCCATCCAGGTCTAGTAAGGTGAGCATTCAAACTGCCTAGGCTCCCACAAAGCCAGTACGTGCAGTAGGATCAAAAACCCATTGCCATTGTTCTTAAGTTCTCAGTAGTCCTCATTGTCCGCTATGTTCAGCGAGTCTGGTTTTATCCCAGGCTTTTTCAGACCCAGGCCAGCTGGCCTTGGTGAGTTCCCGATAGAACATCCCCATTGTCTTTTGAAAACAAATAATTTTTTGCCACACACTGAGACAATGGGGATGTTCTATCGGGAACTCACCAAGGCCAGCTGGCCTGGGTCTGAAAAAGCATGGGATAAATCCGGACTGGCTGAATATAGAGGACAATGAGGAATACTGAGAACTCAAGAACAATCGCAGAGGGTTTTTGATCCTACTGCACGTACTGGCTTTGGGGGAGCCTAGGCAGTTTGGATGCTCACCTTAGGAGACCTGGATAGAGGTGGGCAGTCCTTGGGCTTCCCACAGGTCAGGGAACCCTGATTGCTCTTCGAGCAGATTAGGGAGGGTGACTTGATCGGGGGAGGGGGAGGGAAATGGGAGGCGGTTGCGGGGAGGAGGCAGAAATCCTTAATAAATAAATAAAAAAAAGAAAAAAAAAAAAAAAAAAGAAAAATTAAGAGCTATTTACCATCAATGCTATAACTTTGGTCACTTTAAGGAAATGATTTGCATTACTGGGGTTAAAAAAAAAAAAAAAAAAAAGAAAAGAAAACAAATAATTTTATAATCATAAATACACTTGGCAATAATTATTTTTGTTAGCAAACATTTATAATCATAAGTATACTTGAGAGTTTGAGGCATGAAGGGATAAAGGCCGAAACACTAAATGTGAAAATCCAGGGGTTTTTTTTATTTTTTATTTTTGGATTTTCGAGACAGGGTTTCTCCGTAGCTTTTTGGTGCCTATCCTGGAACTAGCTCTTGTAGACCAGGCTGGCCTCGAACTCACAGAGATCCGCCTGCCTCTGCCTCCCGAGTGCTGGGATTAAAGGCGTGCGCCACCACCGCACGGCTGAAAAATCCAGTTTTATAACATGTGTACACATTTCTACTTGAGCAGAAGCGAGAAGGGGTTTGAAAGATTCACATATCCAATTTAATTATCCTCCTATGGCTTGTTACCAAACTAATGAATATACATTATTACAGAATATAAAAATCTACATGATGGCAGGTCTCTTGAATTCTCATCATTAATTTAAAATAACCTTAGAATGCTATTTACTAGAAAAAAAATCATGAAAATTTGTGAAATCTTGTACACTTCCCAGATTTACTAACTTGGTTAGCTAACCACGGTGATGGCAATATGAATAAGCACATTTGTTATTTTTGTTCCATTGAATACAAGAATTCTAGGGTAGATGGTATGAAGGCTGGAAGATGTTGACTTGTTTTCATTACTTTCTGGGTTAGTTTTCAGGAGTGGACTAAGTATTTGAATTTCTGGCATACTGATTTCCAGTCCATATGGCTGGATCTACAGGCGAGGATAGTATTGGAAGGGTAAATCGGGTATGATTTCTATAGTCACAAAAACTTTTAAGTAGACTTTCTATTTCACATGATCTCAGTGAGTTGTCCAGGAGATGAGGGCTACACTAAATATTCTATTTGAAAATATTTTTTCTCAATCATATTATTTGCTGTGTCCTTCTCTGTGTCCATAAACTTTCTGTGTTGTTTAGTTTTATATCAACTAGGGTCATTTTGGAAGCACTCTCAGCTGAGAAGATGCTTCCATAAGAATGGCCTGTAGGCAAGCCTATAGAGCATTTTCTTGATTACTGAATGATACGGAAGGGGCCTGTGGTCCCGAGTCAAAGAAGAAAGCAGGCTGAGAAAGCCAGGGAACCTTTCTAATGTAAAGTCAAATGCAATAAACCTTCTGGTGCTGCTTAGTTGTCACCAGCTGTATAAAACTGGCGTCACCTGGGAAAGGAGAGTCTCAACTGAGGAACTGCCTCCATTGGATTGTCCTTTGAGCTATGTTCTCGATTGATGACTGATACGGGAGGGACCAGCTCACTGTAGGTGGTGCCACCCTAGGCAGGTGGTCCCAGGTTGTATAAGAAAACAGACTGAGTAAGCAGCATCCCTCTGTGGTCTTCTGTTCCTTTCCTCAAATGTCTGCCTTGACTTCCCTGGATGATAGAGCACAAGCTGGAAGATGAAACAAACCCTTCCCTCACCACGTTGTTTATGGTCAGGGTTTTATCACGGCCACAGAAACCTTAAGGCAATTTTTACTTTTTCAAGGGAGATAAATTGGGAAGAAAAGTTTCTATGTATTTTTGAGGTAAGATACAGAACAATTGTGTAATTCTAGGAAGAGAGGCTGAGAGAGACAAATATGAATGCTATCAGCAGGGGTTTTGAGGAAGGCCAGGGCCTCGTTTTCAGTATTATGGAAGGTAGACACTACTTGGTCATAGTGTTCATGGAAAGTAGCTTATTATTCTACTTCAATAAACAATAGGAATCTATATTCAAAATCTAATGTTCTTCTAATTGAAAATTAATATGCTTTAGAAGAGTTTTTAAGCAGTTGCTGTTTTGCTATTAGTAACTATAGCTGTCTGAGTACTGGGTGTCATTGTATCTACATCTGTATTAATATCGATATCCATCTCTGCACACATATGCCCATGTCTAATTTATATCTCCTTATAGTAATATGAACCTTAGTATCTCACATGTTATAACAAACATTTATTCTTTGGAGTTAATGACTATAGAAAAATAAAGTTTACAGTGATATTTTATCAATTATTTGCAAAAATTTAATAGCTACACTGCCAAAATCCTACTGCAAAACAATATTATCACCTTTGAAATAAATTTTTTCAAAACCAAACATATTGGGATGACAGAATCTTAAACTAAAGGTTTTGCTACATTACCTAATCTTTATGCTTTGGATATCAACCCCATCCTTCTATATCATCTACAAACACCATTATTTATGCGATAAAAAGATTAAATCTATTCTTGGAATCAAGTCTTTGGTCTGCCTGAAAGCACCTATATTACAGCTCTAGCGTTTTTCACTCTCTGTAATTTACTACTTGACTGACATGTCTAAAAAACACTTTAAAGATTTCTGGGCAGTGACAGTCTCATGGCCTGGTTTTTGGCTCAGAGTTTTGTATTAAAATTTCCTTCCTGGTTCTTATAAGAGTAATAAAAATCTTATATATGTCAGTCTGCTGCTGCAGGAAGATACCAACTGCTGAGGCCTTTGGGGTCCCCCAAACTCTAGACTGCTTTCTTTGGGAAGCAATTCTGCATGTGAGCACTGTCAGTCCAAGGGATGGAGAGAGATGTATTTTCTGTCCCCACCTCTGATGATATCAAGGGGTTGAGGCAGAAGTACATTATAGTTTTTAATATTGTTCTTGCCTTCATCCATCCTCAGAGAAGTCACAAGTTTTTCTAGAACTGGCATCTGAGTTTTCAGGTCACTGTGATGGTACCAAGACACTGAGGTGGCAATTAGTAATCTGGCAAGAACCATTTTGTTAAGTATTCTAAGGTACTAGTTTCATTTGTGATTTACCCTGGCAAAAACCAACTTAGAGGAGAAAGAGTTCACTGTCGCCCACAGTTCCAAGTCACAGTCCATCACAGTCTGGAAGTCAGGTGGCAGCAACTTCAAAGAGCTAGCTACAAAAATTCACAGTTAGAGCAGAGAGAGATGAATAAATGCATGGTTATTGTTCAGCTCCCTTTCTCCGCTCTTATACCGGCTGGTGACCAAGTCTAGGGAATGGTGTCATCCATAGTTAAACCCGGTCTTCCATCGGTTACTGTGATCAAGACAATCCCACATAGACACGCCAGAGCAAACATGTTCTAGATGATTCCTCACTGAGATTCTCTTCCATGGTGACTCTAGACTGTGTCAAGTTGACAGAAGTACCACATCAAGTTATCCTAGTATTTATTACCTACCAGATGGGCTCAAAGGAAACTGCCCAATCAGAGCCATAATTAGCAAGGGAACAGATCTGGGTATTGATGGAAAAGGCATTTGTTGCTGGGGTAAAGGTGGTATTATCCAAACTGTTTAAAGACACTGCTCCAGACTTTGGATATAGTCCTCGTGCAGCTTATGATTCTTGTCAACTGTGAATTACATCACACTGCTTTTTGTTCACAGCTGTCCTTCAGAGCCCTGCCCCACTGGGACCTCACCTTGGGTTCCTTTTGCTTATTCTGCTCTAGGAATGGCCATCCCCTTGCACAGACTTGGATATGCTCACAGTGCTCCCCTTTCTAAGTCTTACTACTCCTGGTACCTAGAAAATCTCAATGGCCCATTATCTCAGCTACTCATGCACCTACTTCACTAAGGCCCCAATCTGAGGTTATCTTGAGAAAATTATCTCCATGAACCACCGTGTTTGATACAGCAACCCTTCCCTATTGCTCTTTAATCCAACATCCTATCTTAAAACTTTATCAAGCATGCAAGATGCAATAGTAAAAAGTTTAACATGGCTAAGATCCAGACACAGTGCTTACCCTCTAATGAATGGCATGTGAACTACATTAAATATTAATTTTTAAGAATTAATGTTCCATGGGGTCTAGAATAACAATTTAAGTAGATATAGTAGAAATACAAATGGCCTCCAAAAGTCAAGCGGAGATTGAGAATTATGCTTTCTTTCTGCCTAGTGGTCCTATAAAAATTTCATTTTTCATGAGGATAAACAGTGGCAGATTTACAATGTTATCTGCTAAGGCCCTGAGCCAGGGTTTCTTAGCAAACACTGACAATTATAGCTTAACCATCTTTTGAGACTAGAAATAATTGCATAGGTTGAAATTTTAAAAGATGAACATAAGTAGTCTAGTTAATCATATGTATAATGAAACGTAGTTTTCATTTTCCACCTTTAGTACAATAGCATCATCCATGGTCCCCTGCAGGGCTGTGTCTGCTCCTGGGTTGTAGGGATGTACTCCTCTATCAGTGACCTGGGTCACAGGTCATCTTCCTCACCTCTACTGCATTCAGTGGGCATGCTGTCCACTACGTAGTCATCCTTTTTCTGACGGACATATAGGCTACATAATATCATGGGTCTTTGTACACTAGGTGAAGATATTTGCTGGACAGGTAAATTAAAGTAAGATCAAATAATAGGCATACTTAAATTTAGATAGGCAATGCCAAGTTCCTAAGATGCTCACCAAACGTCACGCTCATTTGGAATCATCAAAATTATTGGGTTTTTTTTTTTTTTGCCAACAGGAGGGAAAATAAATGGCACTGCACTTTTGTTCTAATTTGTATGCAATATTTTTAAAATTGATCCCCATGCTTATACTCTGCAGGATAAGCATATGCAAGCTTTATAATGAAAGGAAAATCTCCTTAAAATTTAACTCATAGAACATTGTAGCCCTTTGTTTGACATGAATAGTGACTAGGATTGAGACATTCATGATGTGTCCTCCATAAACCATAAGGGATGATTTAATTCCCAACATAGGTACTGAATCTCCAGGAAAAAATGACAGCTATTTTGCAGTGGAGCAAGCATGGGTCACTCTCACTTGCACAAGAAGTCCAAGTGACAAGCCACTGCCCATGCCTCTTGGCTGGACCCATGTAATGGAGCTCTTCTGAGCGCCGCGTGCTATGCACTCTCAAGTCTGAAAGAGGCAGGAGTAGGTCTTCAGACCGCCAGTCACAGCGGCACGACAGCTGCGATGAAGACAACGCTGTCTGCGATTTTACAAACCTTTGCATGTGCCCCATTAACTCCACACCTATAAACTGTGCACATGCTGGAAATATTTATACACGAGAAATGGCTGCAGTGAGGGCACCCTTCACAGGGGCTGAGGTGTAGGTTTTGGGACATACACATGAGTAAGTATTTTCTAAGTGCTTAATTCTAGTGGAAAGCATCGTCTCAAAAGACAAAACAGAAGATGCCCTAGACTGTGATGGTCGTGCTGGAGAATTCTGCTTGAGAGTCACTATTTCCCAGTCAGGGTCTTACATATTTGAGTAGTTAATGAATACTTCTTGCTGAGCGACTGATGAGTAAGTTACGCTCCTCCTTGGGGGAAAGAAGTACTATAGTATGCCACGCACTGCGCCCCCGTGTCTGCACTCTGTGCGCTGGCACCCAGTTACCGAGCTTCGGGCAAGGGGCTGGAGGTTAAAATACACAGACACACACAGACAGAGAGACAGCGACACGGGTCATCCTTGAATTCCCCAAGAATGCCCCCTTTATTGTGTTCAGGGGCAGATTATATAGAGATAGCCACGCCCCAGGCAAACCCACCAGAAACCACTCTCCTGCCATCAGGAACTCCTGAAGGTCTCATGCTCAGAGCAGCTGTAGGCACTCAGATCAGGGGATTACAAGAAATTCAGGATCTGGGGTCTCACTGCTCCCAACAATAGTATAGCCTACTATGGCTAGGGTGGTAAAAAAAAAGATAGGAAATGCTTCTGGGGCTGCGCATATGGCATAATACTTGAAAAAAAATTACTAGGCACGTCTTGGTATTATGTAATGGTTGACAAATGGGAACCTCATTGTTTGGTTCTATACTTACTAATAGTATAACCATGGCAAATTATTTAAATTATTATTCATTAGTGTCTTCATCTGAAAAATGGAAATAATATTTACTATAGTTGTACAAAATAGAAATGAATTGATACTAATAAAGTGCTTAGCATCATCATCATCATCTGTACTATTCAATGTGCTAGTGATGACAAACAAGGTTAGTAGGTATGGCAATAAGTGGTGACTAAAGTTATTCTATTGAATATGAAAATGAATGCTTAGTCCGAATTTATATATTTTTAAAGAATTAATGCTTTGCAAGTATAAACTTATATTAATTACAAATTATTTTAGTTTTTTCCAAACTGTGCTAACTAAAATAAAACATATTGTGGGCCCTTTTTGTTGTTTTGACTTTTGAGAGACAATCTCACGTAACCTGGGCTGGCTTAGAACTCATTATCTACCCAAGGATTGGCTTTAATTCCTTATTCTCATGGCTTTACCTTTCAAGTGCTGGCATTACAGGTATGGACCACAATACCCAGCTTAAAGTTTCATACTTTATATTATTTTAAACAAACTTAAAATCAACTTCTCCTTTTGTACTACAAAATATAGGTAGACAGCCCAGAGTTATAATATCCGTGAGTCTACTTGATAATATGAAACCCGGGAGTCACACATGTAAGTTGTTCTACAACTGAATGCACCCAGGTCCTATTTTGGTTTATTTTAACATGAAAAGTTTTAGTACCTCAAGAGAACCTGCTAAGCAGATTTTTAGGTGTGAGGAACAGGAATAAAGTAGTGGGAGGTATTGCTACTAGTAGGGGTACGAGCAGCATCTTTAATCATCTGGTATCAAATTACAGTATAAAATAACTACTAATTTAAGGATTTTACTAGAAGTTATGGTAGAAGCTGTTCTATGTTGTATCGCTGTTCTCACTGAACAGGCTAAGAACAAGCCACAAGTTTAGAGGAGTCACTTGAACATGAGCTCATTCAGTGCTGAAGTAGACAGTGTGCAATTTTTCACTAGAGTTTAAGTGCCCATTTAGGGTGAAATGAGCTGATTCAGCTTTTTACTTGAAAAGGAAAATCAATCAGTCTGTCTACATAATAACATAGTTTAAGAAAAGCCAAATCATTTCTGAAAATATAAACTTTTAACTCTTCTAAAATAATTTTTTATTTTACTAAAAAGTATAAGTACTTATTTTACAATGAAAATCTACATCTTATCTATGATTATAGCTTTAATGTTTGTTTAAACTTTTCTAACTCTCCATTGCTTATTAAATAAGGTCAAAGTCTTCTGTGGGGAACTCAGAGCCCTGGCTTGGCTCTATACTTTTTTTAAAAAAAAAATTTTATTTAAAAGTTTTTTCATTTTACATATCAACCACAGTTCCCCCTCCCGCCCCTCCTCCTCCTACCCCTCCCCATCCTGCTCCCATGGGGAGTCAACAAAGTCTGACATATCAAGTTGAGGCAGGATCAAGCTCCCCTCCTCCATCTAGGCTGACCAAGGTATTCCTTCATAGCGAATGGGCTCCAAAAAACTAGTTTATGCACTGGGAATAAATCTTGGTCTCACTGCCAATGGCCCCACAGATTGCCCAAGCCACAGAACTGTCACCCACATTTAGAGGGTCTAGTTCAGTCCTATGCAGGTTCCCCTGCTATCAGTCCAGAGTCAGTGAGCTCCCACTAGCTTGGGTCAGCTGGCTCTATGGGTTTTCTCATCATGATCCTGTCCCCTTTGCTCATATAATCTCTCTTCCCTGTCTTCTGACTGGACTCCAGGAGTTTGGCCCAGTGCTTAGCTGTGGATATCTGTATCTATTTCCATCAGTTACTGGATGAAGGTTCATAGTGGGGTGGTTAGAATACAGGCTTCACATAGAAGGATAGAGCCTATTTATGGTTCTACAACAGAAAGATAAACAGGCTCTATCCTTCTATGCAAAGTCTATATCCTAACCACCCTACTACATGGCATGGCCAAACTTACTGTATCCTTCTACAGCTGGAAACACTTAGCAGTCTGGTTCTCACTCTGCCTTTCAGGACACTACACACCTTTTCCTTTCACAAAGGCCGCGTGGTCAGCTCTCTGGAACGTTCCTACGACCCACTACTGCTCCTCCAATCATCACTCCAGTTCTCCCAGAGCACAGATCCCTTTGTTTACCTGGCAGACATTTTCATGATGGCATTTTTAATAGACACCATTATTCTTCTACATTCTCCCTTTGAAATTTCTTATATTCCATATACTAAAATGACCATTGTATTTCTGCCCAACTCTGCCCCTGGTAGGACGCCTACCAGGCATACTACACAGTCCAAAGAACCAATGCAATCTCCTCCCCATCAGTCACTGTCATCCTGGAGCACAGAGTTTCCTAGTCTATCATTACTTCCCCAGAGAATAGCTACATGACACAAAGTTTGTGTTCAATAAGATACTATTAAATCATTAAACAACATGCAATTGCTTTTTGGTAAATCAGAGGGGAAAAACATGTACACATAGTGTTCAGTAAGAACAAATCTGCTAGGTATCTCAGCATTCTCTTTCTAGGATGACTAAGTCAACAGACATGGTTGTCAGCAGAAACAGTAACCTAAAGAGGTGCTTGAGGGGAAACAGATTCCTTGGTGAACAGCTTTTGCACTGAACTCCAGGAAGCTAATTTACATAACAGTGGCTAGTGCTTTAAGAACTCCACAAGCTCTCAATGAGTTAAGTCCCAGTACAACCACTCTCTTAGCATCTCCACTTAGCAGCAGACCAGCGGTGTCCATTTTCATCTGGGCATCTCTTTAAAAGAGCATCGGCAGGGAAATAACAACTAGGTGCAGTCAGAATCAGTTAATGACACAAAAGAGCCAACGCTAAAAAATAACTGCATCCTAATTTAATCTTGCTCACATTTTAACATCTAGGTGGCAGAATCAAACTGCAAAATGAGAGAACAGTGTATAAGTTCTACTGAATATAAGAAAAATACAGATACAGAGAAAAACAAAGCATAAGCCATTCAGCACGCTAGTTGCAAAAATGTTAGGAAGCGACCAGAGAAGTGGCACGCAGACACGCCACTGTCCTCAGGAATCTTTCTGCGGACTACTGCTTATACTACATTGTATTTAGAGGAATAAGCAAAGAGAAGGAGGCTGTCACTGAACTTGCCTTACAAGCAAAAGAATTACATCTAATTTTGAGTAGCTGAGTGCTCTGAGAAAAATTACCTATGGCAGATTCAAGTACTATTTCTACAGACAACATAAAAAAAACCCAAAGTGCTCCAAACTATAAACATTTTAGAACCAATTAAAAATTGGTTAATCTCAAAACTCAGGAGGCAGAGGCAGGTGGGTCTCTGAGTTTGAGGCCAGCCTGGACTACAGAGTGAGTTCCAGGACAGCCAGTGCTGTTACACAGAGAAACACTATCACGAAAAACAAAAGAAAACAAGACAAAAACTATGTATGAATTATAATGATTACTACAATGACGACGATGACAATGATTATGTGTGTAAGTTAGAGAACAATTTGTAGAAGTTAGTTTTCTCACTCAGCCATGCGGGTCCCAAGGAACGAACTCAGGTGGTCAGGCTCATGGGACAAGAACCTTTACCCAAAAATTTAATTAAAGAGATAAACACAGTGTACTCTATTTCGATGCAAAAGCGATCTTCATTCCATGTTATATAAATGTATGTGATATTTAACACAGAACTTCTAAGTTAAATTTATTCATTTAGTACCATTCACAAGGTTTTAGTTTTCTTGCCCTCTTTCCCTGCTTCTTCACAGGGGAAATAGACTCGCATTAAGAGGACGCAGTGAAAAGACTCCCATCATTCTCAAAATATACTGCAACTTGATATGCCACCTTTTACTGATATTCACGGGGGACCTGCCCTTCCTGGAAGGAAAAGGAGAGGAGGAAATTGGGGGGTTGGAGTGGGGCCAGCGAGGTGGGGATAGGGACTGGGAGGAAGGATGGGGGCAGGTTGTGGACAGGATGCAAAATAAATAGATAAATAAAATAATTTACTAGTGAAAAGGTGGCCTACTGATTTCTGTTGCTGGAAAGTATGTTTTTTCCTAAGTCAGCAGTGTTCTAAGTATTTTGTAACATAAAAAACAGTCTGAGTAGACTGAGAGGACAGACATATGCAATGTACTTTTAAGTCGTCTGCAAAATGTCTTTATGAACTCATTAAATAACTAGTTCTATTATTTCTGTGTTCTTATCACAAAACTGCAGAATTTTTCTAGAAAGTAATCAAATGATGATTAATACCTGGTTTTCTCATTTACCTCACTAAAATGTTAATTATTTGTTACTGAAAGTCAGTTACTTTGCATGTTGTTGAAGGTTTCATTACCTGCAGATAGCTGGAAAACATTCCTGAAGACCCTTCTTTTTAACTAAAGATCCTTCAAGACAGTACATGATGATGTCCATGACCTTTGAGAGGAAAGACAAAGCGAAAGTTAACTTCAAATGCTTCGTTTTTAAAAATTTTAACACACCTCCATTGCACCTCATTTTGTCAATGCAAATCCATATAGTTTGATTAGTATTTACCTTAAAAAGAATAAAAGCTATTTTAAGCCTATGGATGCTACTGTTAACTTTGGTCTTGTCTGTAGAAACTCACTGTGCTCATGTGCACAGTAGGGTTACTACTCAAGCACACAGTGGAAGTGGCTTTAGTTACAATGGATGTTGGTGACAACAAAGTCTTTCAAATATTCTAATACATATCAATTCCATGTGAATGGTCAATGAATGGCTACAGCAATCAATGTTAGTTTTGAGGAAATGGATTTAAGGCTTATTGCAATAGCACAGAAGTAACTAATCTCAGTTATGTGACACATTCCCTCTCCCCTCCTCCCTCTGGTCTTCCCTTCTTCCTCCCTTATTTTTAACCTCTTATTTATTAAATTTAAATTTATTAAATATTTGTTTTTAAGTATTTAATGCAGGCACAGGTGTGCTGGAAGCTAGCTATTCTCACCTCCACAAGAAGATCCACAACATCGGTAGGCATTTTTTCAATGAGAATTTCAATGACTCTCAAGATTTCCCCTTTAGCTCGTGCCAAGGTTGTTGTGTGTATACTCTGCTGGGACTGGGTATTTGCTGCAAGGGCTGTGTGTCTGTGTACCTACGAAAGAATTGCAACACTGTAGATGAAATTGCTGCTCTACACAGATTTATATTTTTAGGCACTGGTTTATTTTTCACTTATTATAGAAAAAAGAAATAAAAAATCAATCAGAACTGTAAAAACAAATCACTCAGGGTAAGGAATTGTTTTTTGATCACAAATAAGCATTATGTATAACGCAAACTAAGTAAGTATGGTCCAATAAAATCTACAACTTCCTAGTACACAATTATTATTATTATTAATTTTGAGACAGGGTCTCATGTGGTTCAGGCTGAGCTTAAACTCTATGTAGTTAAAGAAATGTTTGAAATGTTTCTCTTGCCTCCATTCAAATTTTTTCCCCCAATGGAATGTTTCAGTATGAATATCCTAACATTTCATTAAAAAATGTTACTATGTAAATAATACAAATAAAGTTCAGAAATATAAGTAATATAAAGACCTCTTGGACTAATGTAAAACTTCCTCAAGATAATAAATATTACATATGCATAGGAAAAACTGGCTACAAATTTCCAAGAAAAATAAACCTCAACGTAAAGATTTGCTATAAGTGTAAAACAAGGAAGGCTGTGTGTACTAAACACGGTGAAAGCTTATTATCACTAGGCCTGTAGTCCAAAACTTTACTTCAGATATGAATTCACAGGTCCACTGCTTCATAACCGACCATACAGACTACTGCCAAGACCATCTTCCCTCTCTTCTGGCTACTTTCACATTGTGCCTATTAGGAAGGCTCTGGAGCAGGGGCGGGCCCAGTAGGCTTCAGTTATCAGAGGTATGTATTTACTATTTTAAAAGTTCATCATAGCTATAGGAAAAGCAATTCAGACAGAGCCCACACCTTACAGACACTGCGCTGCACAGTACTAAGGCCAAAATAGAACAAACCTTTAAAAATGTTTAGGAACTTCTCCTCTCTCACTACTAAGATGTATAGGAAAGAACATAAAATCGGCTCGTTGTTCTTTACTAGTTTGTCAGTGGATGTGGGCAATTAGTTAGAACACCAGGAATGCGGGAATCAATGAACTTTCTGGTCTTTGTAGTGAAACAGAACAAAAAAAGCAATCAGCAGTTTGATGGCTTACATTGTTGTGTACAGTTGGAAAGCCATCGCTAAATAAGTGTAATTTTGATTACAAGTATTTGCTTACACTTGAGAAATGTAAATACCTTTATACCTTTTAATTTGGATAGATAGACCTATTACATTTAATATTGAAAGTACTGTCAAATATACAAGTGTGCTCATTCTGAGAACAGAAAAAACATGAAAGCCCAAGGCCTGAACGCACAGCGGTGGAACTCAGTGCCCGTGTAGACGTGATACAATCATTTCGGCACAACGCTATTAACTTGCTTTGTTTCATAACTGTGGGTCTGACCCTGGAGTTACAGTACAGAGGCATTCCGCTGAAAGGGAAGATGCGGCACGTGAAGGCGGCTGCTCACCTCCTTAGCTATGGTGGTGATGAAGGCGGGTGGTCTGGCAGTGGCAATGAGAGAAAGGGCATGCCGTGCAGAGCGGGCAGAGTCAGCTGCGGGGCTCAGAGGCAGCCCCATTGTGATGCTAAACAGGGATCAGAAAAAAAGGAAAAAGAAAAGAAGCATTAGAAATATAGACTCAAAAGATTAGACACAGCTTATAATGTCAGTTCAAGGTCAATGGGAGCACTCAAACAGTTAGAAGATAATAGACTTGGAACAATGAGCAGTGATTAAGAGTCAGGGTGTTCCAGCATCAAATACAAAATCGAATTATTAACCATGAAGATTGAAAACAGTATGTGCATCTGTCCGAAAGGTTAAAAATGCCTTGTTAACAAATTATCAAGAACTACTACTGAATACACATCACAAAGCTAAGGTAGGGATGCAGACTGTGCTGGGTGCTTTACAGTTATGCGAAAGATAATTTGTTCATAAGAACAGGTTAAAAACTATAATTGAGGCACTTTTGAGAAAGGAAGCAAAACTCATTCCTGTTTGCGGCTAGGAAAAGAACTGAGAACGACAAAACTGCTTTCAGTTAGCTATTGTTTTTAGTTTGAAATCTCTGAGCACCGCTGGCCCACTCTACACTCAGAATGGTCAGAGCCCACTGCTGAGTACCCGCACCACTGACACTCGTTTAGCATTTAAACAGAAAGTAAACCAGCTGGTATCAAATTTCCTAACAGAAACAAGAAACAGCAGACAGTCCCTTTAAAGTGAAGTAGGTAATGAAACAATCCTAGACTGTGAGAACTTGGGTCCTGATAGGGCAGTGCTAATAATACATTCCCACTCTAACTAACATATGAAAGCAGTCTTATCTACCACTAAACTCACTTGGTGCATGTGTGTGTATATACACACACACAAATCACTGTGAAAAATACTAAGACTTTTGACTAAACTCTAGCTAAGGAGCCATATATTAATTATACAGAGGAAGTATTTTATTGCATTCAGTTATAATTTTTCTAACTAAATAATTTTAACTTAAATGAACATGTGAAGATCCATTAAAATGTATTCCAAACAAGGCGATCTGTAAGTATAAGCTAGATTGTTTAATAAACATTCTCAAAAAGTTGGTTGGTCCCTCTATAATCAAGCTAAGAATAGTTGTCTTAATTTTTAGCTGAAAATCAAATGAGTTACATGGCTATTCTTAACCTCAAAGGAGGCAAATTGATGGCAGAAAATTTTGCTTTGCTATTTAGTGACTATTGTGCTTGAGAGCCAGTGGTCTCAACCTGTGGCCGTGACCCCTTTGGGGTTGAGCCTCAGATATTTACGTCACAATTCATAACAGTAGCAAAGTTACAATTATGAAGTTAGTAACAAAAATAATTTTATGGTTGGGAATCACTACAACATGAAGAACTGTGTTAAAGGGCCACAGCATTAGGAAGGCTGAGAACCACTGCTTAAAAGGATGGTAATATATCTAACTCTCCCATGTCTTTATCCAAATTGAGGGTAGCTACAAAGTAGGGACTCAGATAAGAAGAGTACATGCAGCATTTCTTTGATATTTAGAAAAAATAAGAAAATAAACTGAGCATTGAGAACAAGCACACATCCTGTACCAAATAAACATGGAAAGTGAGGGTTGCATGACCTTTGGCTCCTGGGTGCCAGGGGCTGGGAAGAGGCAGTATGCCAGCTACCTAGTCTCTCTCCTGTGTTAAATGCTACCAATTCAAACTGAGCAAAGAAATGTTTTCTACCTGAGGATGAGACTTAAGAGTGGATTGTTTACTATTTTGTAAATCCACATTTTAGGTTAACTTCCTTAAAAGCTCAAAAGCTAGTTAAATATTTTAGGTATTTACTGTTTCCTTTTATTTCCAACAAATCAAATGAATAGGAGCTGACGATATTGAAGGGGGGGTGACACAAATCAAAATGCAAGTTAACTGAATAATTCTGAACAAACCGACTTTTGTAAAATCACAAATTTTGTAAGACCAGTCACTGGGAAAAAGCAGCACCAGTTTCCTGGGGAGTCCACCCCACATCAGGAAAGCTACACAAAGAACTAGAGCCAGAACTCAGGGGCTGAGGTTAGAGCAGGCTTGCTTGTGTTCTGCTTCATGTCTTCTTAGATTTACCCCCAAACACCCCTACAAGGCGATACAGACATTTCACAAATGACAAGCCAGGTCAAGAAAAGCTAAGTGAGGAGCTAAGGTAGTGGCGCACCACAGTCCTTCCACGTTTGTTATCTGGGTTTCCTAAAGAGATTAAATGGAAAATTCCAGCACTAATCAATACATTCTAAAATGTATGAAATTTAGAGTAATGTGATAAAGTCTTAGGCTGCATTGTCTGGTATATGAATCATATCTCTGTCCTAAGTACACACGCAGTATATGCTGTCTGTGTGGTCACTTTGAAGGTATCAGCAATGCTTATGTGCAGGTGGCCCTCTGGAGATACCGAATACTGTATCACAATGCTTCTACACACAGTTCATCTTACCTGTCTCTTCATATACGTACCACCCAAACAACCAGAAAACATAGTATGGTTTGATATTTGATGGAGGGATCTATATTCATAAAACTTTTATTATACTATGTCGCTATGATTATTCAATTTTATTGTTTTTTAAAATATCTTACAGTGCATAAATTATAAATTCAGCTGTATTACAGATCTCTATGTAAAGGAAAAATACTACATATAAAAGGCTTTGGATTAGCATGGCTTCGTGAATTCACTGGGAGTGTTAGAATGTTCCCCATAGGTAACTGACCTTTACAGAAAGCAGAGAGTAGCGGGGCATGGTGACACTGAGGTGACCTACATTAATGAACTGATAACATGACTAAATTTAGTTGCTGTCGATGAAAGGCTACACTGCTTGCTTCCCTGAGAGAAGTTTGTGGGATTTGTTGAGATACTGAGGTTTCAGATCTTTTATTAAATAGTTTAAATGAAGAATAGCTTACACGTACCAGTTGGGTTTATCATAACATTTGAGACTGCCCACTTAGGAGTGAATAACCAACCTATGGGGGCTCACCTCTGGAGAAGACTAATCCTCCCTCTCTCAGCAGCAGGGTTTAGCTTCTGTGCTGCATCTGGAGATGACGTTATTGGCAGCAGGCATCCTAGTCCTCTGGTTCTTACTCTTTCTTTTTTTGGGGGGGGGGGGTTCATAGTCCAGAATTTTCTCTGAGCCTTAGTGAAGGAATTGTGATGCAGATGTAACAGTTAGGGACAGGTAGCCCACTGTCACTTATTTCCTGTGTTGTGACCAGTTGTAGGTCTTTCTAGCAATCTCTATCTGCTGCAAAAGAAGCACCTTTGAAGAAGCATGAGAACTACTCTCGTCTCTGTGTGTAAGCACAAATATTTACAATATAGTTAGAAATTACATTGGCTTAGGAAAATGGCAGAAGTGGGTCTATGTGATCACTCCAAGGACAGACAGTGGACTGGGTTTACAGTAGCAGACATGTATTCTCTCCTGTTGAGTCAGCCTTGATTCCAATTAGACAACTGGCGGTTATTGCCAAAATAAAAGCCACGACAGCACTATTGGGAATACCTGGCTAGGCTGCCCATTACTGTGGTTCCTAAGTGTCCCAGCTCGGAAAGGCCTAGGGTTCGCTTTTCTCCCTTGGCAGCTCGCATAGCACCTTTTCACACTGTGGAGTTCTCACTGTGATTGAATATCCCCCCCCAAAAGCAAGGATTATCCTCCAGACAAATAAGTCAAAAAAACCCAAACAAACCAAAAAAAAAAAAAGATAATCAAGAAAAATAACAATTTAAAAATGAGCTTTGAATCTTAATAAGAAGGAATGAAAATGGCTAAGAAATATCTTTATAAATGGTCAACATCCTGGGCAATTAGGGAAATGAAAATTAAAACTACTTTGAGAGTTCATCTTAGCCCAGTCAGAAGTCTAAGATCAAAAAAATAAAATAAGAGTAAATGCTGGTAAAGATGTGGGGCCAGAGGACCCTCATTCTCATTGGTGCAACTGTAGAGTGAAAGAGCCACTCTGGAAGTCAGTGTAGCGGATTCTCAGAAAGCTAAAAACAGATCTACAAAATGACCCAGCTATACCGTTCCTGGGCCAGTGTCCACAGGACTCATCTGCTTAGCCATGTTCCTGTGCTCTATTATTTGTGTGCTGTGCATTTTAATGTGAGATTCTATCTGAATGAGAAGCGTGGAGGGGAAGGGCTGTTTGTTTCTGGAACCTGTGTGTAAACCCAGCCTTACTCTATGCTCTTGATTCTGCTCATGGGCTGTTGTGTAGATCATTTGTTTTATAGATCTATGGGATAGGCCTTTGGGTTTAGTTTTTATTCTACAGAAATTGGATATCACAGACTATTTTACTAAGTACTTCCCTAAACACATATGCACGTGCATGCGCACTCATACACACACACCCCTATCCAATCAGAACCACCAGGGATGAATGCTGTTATAGATTAAAAATGTGGATGTAAACATAGTCTCCTTAGGCAGAGATCCTTCTTCTCATGACCGTTCATGAATCCAATTCTTTGGCTTGTTCCATTTTAGGAAAATCATTTTAAAATTTCCAAGAAGAACATTTTAGTAAAATGTTACCATCTAAGATTGTGAGACATCAACCTTTGTCAAATTAAGGAATACTCTATGTATACATTCCAGGAAAACATTAAGCTTTCTGCAAACAAGTCAGCAAATCTTAGACATTAGTAACAAGGCTTTGAAAACAGTCCATATCAAAAACAAAGAAAGCTAACACTGTTTTAAATACATTCTTACTACATGACTCCCAGGATTTCCAGTCCATGCGTTCTTGGAAACACTGGTTTGTTAATATTGGTTTCCAACATGACAAAGAATACACAACACCTCTGTGTCAAGTGAGAGCTTTACCTTTAAAATATTTAAAAATTTTAGTTAGTATTATTATTGTATATGTATACGCTTGTGGGGGTCAGAGGACAACTCTGTGGTCCTCTCCATCTCCTTTCGCGTGGGTTCTGGAAGGACACAGGTCATCAGGCTTGTATTGTTGGTCAGGGAGTGCCGTCACTCAGTGAGTCCTCTCATCAGTGCTGGGAGCTTCAGTGCATAACTCTAGGCAGTATTCATTTCCAACGCTCAAAGACAGAAAATTTTCCCTACTCTTTAGACATGTATCTTTTAGAAATATTTCCTGCAGTTGCATAGATTTATGGTAAATAAAAAATTATGCTGACCTGGTTTATGTAAAGAGCTTTGTTAGATTATAAACCCTTGTAGGTTAGTTTTTCATAATAGGAAAAATTGCCCAATGTACAATTCTAAAGAATGTTTGTATTTGTAGTGTATTTCTCTTGATCCCTCAAACTTACTAGAAATGGTTGAGTTTCAGTTAAAATACTCAGTTCTTCTCTTTACCCCTATATGGTTCAAAAGGAACCCTTCCAGTGTATGGTGCTTTTCTGTATCTCAAAGATTCTCGGCTTCCAGCAGCTCTGTTTCCCTGCCGGTGTTCGGTAAGCTGTGACAATACCTGAAAAGCAATAGGCTTTCTGAAATCCCCACGTCCTCAGCTGTGGTAGCAAATGACAAGCATGGCCCCTCAACAGCTGGGCTGCGCTCCACTGTTCTTCCACAATAAAGGCTACACCGTGACTTAGGCAAATAGAATCTGAATCCCAGGCCACACAAAGCTAGGAAGAGGCCAGTCTTTCAAGAGCACAGGAGTTTTCTGCTTGCCTATAGAGCAGAATTTGCCCAACATTTCTAATACTCTATCAGTATATAGAGACTCAGAGATCTTACTTTAAAAAGGACTTCTTAAAACAAACAAAAGCTGTGTTTCTATTTTTATCATAATTATGGGTAATTATGAGATTCAATTATTTCAGGAATGCACAGCTTCATTGTGTTATTATACAACCCACATTGAATAAATATACCATCTTGCCCCTTAAATCCTCATAAAAGCTGCTACCTCTAGATCGCTTACCAAACAAATAGCATACGCCTTAAGTACAAAGGTTAAGAAACAGGAGTCGAGAGTCCTGAGTGGCCCGATCCTGCGCATGCTGAGTGCACTGGGCCAGATTAAGTTAATGGAGACTGTCATCTCTAAAACACCATCAGAGAGGATTAGCATGCCCCTGTGTGAGGTTGGCAATTAAATTTGTGAAGTGTTCTACATTTCAAAAAAAATTTAGTGATATTTAAATAAAAAATTTAATTTCTATAAGGTACAAAATCCTTAATGAAAATTCAATTAAAAATCCAAAAGTACATTTAAAATTTTGCATTGACCATTTTTTAAATCTTTATTTAAGTTGCTTTGAATTTTATAGGTGTAAAGATTTTGAATAGTTTTATAGTCTTAGCTTTTGGAGTCAGCTAGAACTGAGATTAAACCTGTAGTTAGAGACTGATCGTTCATTTTCCCAGCAATAACCACACAGAAACTGTGTTATGTACAATACTGTTTGGCCAATAGCGTAAGCGTATTGCTACTAGCTCTTCTATCTTAGATTAACCCATTTCTATTAATCTACATATCGCCACGTGCTCATGTAGGTGGCTTTCGTATGGCTCAACAGACTCTGGGGAACCAAGCTGTTGAAGCTGTGCCCAACTCTTCCATGGCTAGCCTCCAAAGGACAGGACAGGCCCTGGAGAGCCAGGCTGGGGATGCTGTGTTCCCTCTCCCGTGACTAGCTTTGTAGAGCTGCAAAGGTCCTGGTGAGCCAGGTCAGGATAGCTACAATCCCTTTTCTGTGACTGGATTGAGTACCCTCTTGCATGACTACAAACCCATGGAAGCTGCATACCCTTTTCCACAGCTGGCCTCCCCAGGGCCTGCCACGACAGGGAAAGAGTCACCCCCTATTGCTGCTGACCTTTCTAGGACAGAACAAGCCCTGGGGTGCTAGGCCATGTGTTGGCAAAGGCTGTTCATTCGTTCCCTGCTACTTAGACCTGAAATAATTACACAGAAACTGTATTAATTAAATCACTGCTTGGCCAATCACTTAAGTGTATTGATAGCTAGCTCTTATATCTTAAATTAACCCATTTCTATTATTTTATATTTACCACGAGGCTTGTGATTTACCAGCAAGGAACAGCCCCAAGATCAGGCGGGACAGAAACCTTCGCCATCAAATGGTGCCAAAGTGGACAACTGCATCCACATAAAGCCTGAGAGAGCTCGGAAAGTAATTCTAGACACAAAAGAACAGAATCAAGCATGGCTTCTTGATAGCAGCATTTTCTCGGGTGGGCTCAGTTTGCAAGAGGCAAGCAGAGGCACAACTCCTTTAAGAGAGGCTTTATGACTCAGCTTTAGCTGCAAAAACCTCGCAGCCCTTTTAAGAGGCCCCATCACAAAGCACTTAATTGGTGTTTATGAACAGCTGACAGCATGCTTCTTGGTGGTGGCATGGACCTTGTAACTCCATAGGTTTTGACAATAAACATGGTTCTTGGCAGTACCTCCACCATGAAGCTAGACTCTCAGAAAGCCAAGGAATGTGGTGGATTCAGATGTCAAAGCCACAGCTTTAATCCTAGCCATACTGGTTAGCAAACTCATGTGGTCAGAAAAAGAGATAAACAGTAAAGATAAACTCGGACTAAAAAAATGAAACAAACCTCTAAATGATTTACAGTGTGCTTAAAAATATATTCAGGTTTGTTGGGGGGGGAGAATAAAGAATGAAGTTCTTAAAGACTGAGAGAGAGAGAGAAGTTGGGTGTGCTGGCACACACCTTTAATCCCAGAACTTGGAAAGACAGGTGGATCTCTGTGAGTTCAAGGACAGCCTGGTCTACAAAGTGAGTTCCAGGGCATCCAAAGATACACAGAGAAACACCATCTCAAAAAAACCAAAAATTAAAAATAAAAAAAAATACAGTTTAAAATAAAGGCACTTAAATATGGAAAATACACAGAGAATCTGGATACTGCATGTTATTGTGTCATCTTTGAATTGTTTGATGGCTGAGCAAGGAGCAACAGTTGCTAAAAGACATTTGGTTATAAATGCTGCTGGATTAATCCAACATATATATTTTGAACATGTCTTGAAGTCAAAATTTAAGTCAAAAGATACATTACTTTGGAAAAGAGGTTTTGCTTTTGTTTCTTCAGGAAATGGGGGCAGTGAATTCATTCTGGGTTATGAAAAATTAGGTTTGAACAAGGAAGAGCTCCTGAAACACCTCTGGTAAGAGCAGATGGCCGAGATGATCCAACATTTCAGAGGGCCTCAATTGGAGTTTCCTCTGAGTTCTACATCCAGAACAGCTTCAAGACTGTTGGCTGAGATGATCAAGACTCACAGAACAATCCAGTTAGGACTTGACCATAATCCTAAATTTTCTTTAGGTCCCCATAAGATTATCAGTGCCTGCAATCAGCAGGAAGTAGCCTGGAAGAAATGGATTATGGATGTTTTTCTTTGTTTAGTGTATTGGTTATAAGTTGTTATGGATAATGGTCAGAAGGAGATTAGATTCAGAGCTATTGTTTTGAAAAAAAGGGGGGAGGGGAAGTGCTCTGGGACAATGGTCTTCTACCCTGTAAAGATTTGTCACTTGTATTGGTCTAATAAAATGTTCACCGGCCAGTAGCAAGGCAGGAAGCATAAGTGGGGCAACCAGAATAGGAGAATTCTGGGAAAAGGAAAGGTTCAGTCTGCAGTTGTCACCCAGACACAGAGGTAGAAAGATGAGAGTGCCTTGCTGATAAAAGGTACCCAGCCACGTGGCTAACACAGACAACAATTATGGGTTAATTAAGATATAAGAGTTAATAAAAAGCCTGAGCTAACAGGCCAGCCAGTTTATGATTAATATAACCCTCTGTGTGCTTCTTTGGGATTGAATGGCTGCAAGACCAGGCAGGACAAAAACCTCTGTCAACATAAACCCAGTAATTTTTACCATCTAGAAAACAAGTGATAGCATCTCTCACAGATTCATACACTATATCTGTGTGTGTGCACTTGCAAAATGGGAAAGATCATGTTTACTGCCTTGGGCTTCTGTATACCTAAATGAATGTGTTTGCAATAAGCACAGCACATAAACTCCTGAGTAGCATTGTATATTGGTAGAGTAAGCAATAAAGGCTCAGACAGAGATAGAAATTAGGTAAGTAGTATAGGGTAAAAAGACTTCCAAGAAAAGAACCCAGTTTTATCTAGACAAAATCCCCAAATTCCCTTGAGCTCCTGGCTGCCTCATTGTCAGAGACACCAGAAATTTAGAGGGCTCTGATGTCTAATTTAGTTCCTAAATGATTTATGGTCACCTCTTCAGAGGTGGGTGTGTAGAGTAAGAATTAGGTTCAGTAAGGGAAACCTCATTCTTGTATGAGGACAGAACCTCTGGCCTGTGACCTAACGCTCCAGTTTGCCAAGGTCAATCACTTAGTTAAAGAACCACCCCTAGGAAGACAGTTTACAGTAAGTCATGGTAAGGAGGTGGGCAGAATGTATCTTTTAAAGGAATATTGTATTTTCCTTCTCAGAATATCCACCCCTAGCACTGTAGTTTACTGGTTTGCAGCCATGCAGCTTTGTACATCTGCCCACTTTTCTGAAATATTCAGATTAGTATATGTTCCCTTACTTTCTTCTAGGTCTTCTCTAAGCAGGCACTGTTTAACACTTTGGGACTCTGCAACATTTTAGGCTTTCTTACTTTTCCCCAAAGCTTCCTCCCAGTCATGTGGATGCTTGTCTGTCATGTGTCTGACCTTCATGACAGGACAGCTTAAACAGCATGACCCTACCCCCCACAACACATACACACTCCTATTCTCCTCCAGGAAGCTGCTGAGATTTACAGCTCACTTGCTGTGGGTTTTTTTCCTTTTAAACTCCAATAAAATTGTCCTTGAGCTTCCATTTGAGTCTGTTCTTAAATTATTTATTAATTACACTAAGAGCTCCGAGAGGTGAATCCCAATCTCCCCTGCATCAATTTGAGACTGCACTTGGAACCCGCAGATCTATCTCACATCAGTGCACACAGTAGGTGCTAACTACAAGTCAGGAACCTCCAGCTGCAACCAATCTTTGGCCTAACTGTTGTGTTTCTTAATGGGTGAATCCCAGTTTGCATCCTGCTGTTAGGTCAGAGGACATTTACTTTCAGTTGGCATTTGTTCAGAGACATGCCAGAGCCTGGCCTGGTGCTGTTGTGTGTCCCCGTTATTCTCCACAGCCTATTCTGATGTGAAAACCCAGGTACACCTGCTTACCCTGTTAATCATCCCAGAAGGCCTGTCAGCGCCTTTACCTCAATGTCTTGGCCATTGTGAGACAGTATCTTTGATTCCACCTGAAACTAGAAATATCTAACACTAATCCTTTCATAGGATTTGTTAATAAATAAATGCCTGCATGTTAGTAAGCACACCTTCAAGCACAATAACTGGGAAAAAAAAACTAGAAAAAAGTGCTGATGTTGTCTAGACAGAACTAGACATAAGTGGTAAGTCAGAATTCTACTGAAAGGTGTTATGAATTCTGGGGAAATGTTCTATTGACCTCAAGGCACCTTACAGGTCTGTGACAAAAACTCCAAGTTCCAGTTCTTACAAGGAATGCCAGTACTTGAAAGAGAGGGAGGGAGAACTCTTGGATGATACAAGAATGGGAATAAAGAGGGCAATAGTTGCTATGGTTGCTCTTTCCATAAATGTGAACTGAACTTTTAAGCACTTGGCATTATATTAACTTTTTCACACTGCGAGCTTAGCATCATGGACAGAATCAAGGCAGTTGAGCCCTGTTATTGTGTACATAGCAAATCAGCCACAGCAAGACAGGAGGAGTGGGGAGGCTAAGAGTCGTCTTTGAGCCCCTGAGTACACTGCTGTTTTACTTCCCTCATCTCAGTAAGTACTCTGTAGCATCTACCAAGTGTGTCATGGATGGAAGAGGCCATTTTCAATCTAAATCTTGTTAGAGATTAATAAGCAAACATTTTGTTGTTTATTATGCAATTTATCATGATGAAAAGTACATTGGACTCCTCAAGGCTAAATGCTGATACATTTGTTTATTCAGAGCTATGTAGAGAAAGTCATACTAATCTTTGTGAGAGAAAGGATGTAAAAGCAAGATTTAAATTACCTACTGAAAACTACAGAATTTATGTCTCTTGACACTCTCTGAAGATGTACATGTTTACTTTGTACATATTGCTAATATACGCTTGATGTAAACTTATTTTAAAAACAAAATTATAAAAACTAAAGCTAAAATGAAACCTACCATTCATTCCAGGAAACAAAACAGAATATAAACTTGTGAATTTGGGTTTGGACAGATCTGAAAACAAACCATTTTATTGACTAATTAAACATGCTACATGTTTCTCAAGTGCCTGCAGCCCATGCTGTGCTCTCCTGTAGGTACACAACGTCGAGTAAGGAGGAGACTAAAGATAGAAAATATGTTCTTAAGATTTTCGCAAAGACCAGCTGTCTTGTACTATTGGTGCAAATGTATGGGCCAACACCCCTCCTAACTCCAAAAGTTACCTGGGAAATATCTGCTGCCTTCCTTTATCAGAAACTGTTCTGGCCACTAATCTATAAAGCTGCTCGCTTGCCAGCCTGTAATCTGTTGAACACTGGGACCACCCCAACAGCATCTCCACTTACACAGCAACTGCCACGGTAACTCATCAGTCTCTTAATGCTCTGGTTGCCTCTATTTGACTGGGCTGTGGCATATCTGTGGGCCATCATCTTGATTGCTAACTGATGTAGAAGGACCCAGTTCACTGTGGGGAATACTAACCCTAGGTGGGCTGTTATAGGTACCTGTATGTGAAAGTTAGTTGAGGCCAGGGCATGAGCAATCAGCATTCCTCCATGATTTTGCCTTCAAAGTCCTTCCTTGACTTCTCTCAAGGATGGACTTTGACTTGGAAAGTGTAAGGGAAATAAAACTCCTTGCTGTCCTAAGTTGGGTTTTGACAAAATGTTTTATCACAGTAACGAGAAACAAATTTAAAATACTTAAAATGTTCTAACCACTCCTCTTAAGTTCTTTGCAATTATAAGCTCATTTTAGTTAGCATCGGCCTTTTGAAACAGACACTTTAATGTAGCTAGGGAGACCTAGAAGTGACATTAGAAAATATGGAGGTGTAACAAGAGGAATAAGAGGAAAGCAGCTGACTAGTGTTGTAGAATATTATTTTAAGGTGTGTTACATTTGTTTATGTTCTGCGATATTTAATGATGTAAAGAAGTGTTGCTTTTGCTTAGGCTGCATTTAACTCTGTGAAGCTGTGTTATTATGCCTGTCTAAAACACCTGAATGGTCTAATAAAGAGCTGAACAGCCAATAGCAAGGCAGGAGAAAGGATAGGCAGGACTAGCAGGTAGAGAGTATAAATAGAAGGAGAACTCTGAATAGAGAGGAGAAAGAATGAACAAGGAGAGGAAGATGTCAGGGTCCAGCTACCCTGCCACACCACCAGTCACAGAGTAAGAGTGAAAGTAACATAAGTTAAAAAGGGAAGAAGGCCAAAAGGGAAAGGCATATGGGATAATTGAAGTTAATTTAATTTAAGAAAAGCTGGCTAGAAACAAGCCAAGGCATTTATAAGCAATAATAGGTGTCTCCGTATGTGATTTATTTGTAAACTGGATAGTGAAACACCCCCCCCCAAAAAAAACAAAGACCAAAAGAGTAATAAAATCATTTTAGCACCCAACATGGGGCTGGAGTAAAAAAAATCCAACAATCTAGGTTTGCAGTGAATACCCTCCTACCAATTAAGGCGGGGGATAGGTTTCCACTTAGTGCACTTAGCACATCTAACTGAAGGACAGTAGGCCCCCAGCGTGCTGTAACTGGAGGGAACCGTGCATAAGGGAAAGCAGCCAGAAAGCAATGAGCAGATCATTTTAGTTCTAAAAAGGTCAACAATAACGACACTGGCATGTCAGTCATTTTTCCACAGAGATGTATCATGGAGCAGTCGAGGAATTTCTACCACTTTCTATTCACTAGAATGAGATACTTTAAAAAGTAGATGGAAAAATGCAAAGTTTGTTTGCACAGTGCTGCTGCTGATGAAAATCCAGCCACTATGAAAAACTGTTATGTGACTCCTGGAAAATTTAAACATGGAATTATAAGTTCTAGTAATTCCACTTTGAAAATGAAAATGAGTTCTCACATAACCACTTATACATGGATGTTCACAGTAGCTCTGCTCACAAGACCAAAAGGTAGAAAGTAGCACATGTCTATCAACAGATAGACAAGACAATGTCTAACCACAGGTAGGATGGAATTCAGCTAAAACACAAAATAAAACAGTCAAATACTACAATATGGATGGACTCTGTAAGAGGAATAAGTGAAAGAAGGGAATCATAAAAGAATATAGGAGCGTGGCTTCATTTCTGTGAACTACCTAGGACAGGGAAATTTCAGAAAGGCTGAAGATCATTGTTCCTAAGGCATGTAGGCAGTGCAATGGGGAGAAAGGCACCTACCCGGGGCTAGCACTATTGGGAACTAGGCAGTCGTGATGGCTGGACACTGTCAGCTTACTTTTGCTGACAATCACCAACTTTATGCCACTTGCACAAAACACCCTAGAGACAGCCATTTTCCTGGGTCAGGAGACTGGGTCCTAAGACAGCACCCTAGAGACAGCCATTTTCCTGGGTCAGGAGACGGGGTCCTAAGACAGCACCAATGCACATCTGCATACCACAACCCCTAGCCGGCTCATCAGCACACGTTCCCACTCAATCCAGGCTCTCAACTCTTTCTGTACATTTTCATCTTCTGTTGTTCTTAAAGTGATGATTATGTTAAAAAATTTAATGTATTTCATTTACTTAGTGAATGTGTGTGTATGCATACACACATGAGCACATGCAAATGAATTGTATCAGTGGAGGTCATAGGACAACTTGCAGGAGTTTGTTCTTTTCTTCCTATGTGGGGCCAAGAGATTGAACCTAAGATTGTCAGTCTTGGTGGCAAGTGTCTTTGCCCACTGAGCCAACCTACCTTCCCAACCCCAAATTGTCTAGTTCAATCTTCTATTATTAAAACAGTTTTGATCTAGGACCAATTATGTATATCATTTTCCCTATAAATATGTTTACACAATTATTAATCAGTAATGCCTTAAGGTGTAATAAACACAATTTGAAAATTATGTAATAGATCATTCATTATCTTAAGGCTTCATCTCAATTTTGTATTTTCTGCTGAGTTTATATTTTTTTTTGTGTGTGTTTATTTTTCAAGACACTGTATAGCCCTATCTGGCTTTGAACTTGCCGCAATCCTCCTGACTTGGCATCCTGAGTGCTGTGGCTACAAGCGTGGCCATCGTGCCAAGTAGATTTACTGCTGATTACACACACAGTTTCTAAAGTACAACCAACACCTCCAACAACAACACCTGAACCCACTGGGATCACACATACTTGGCAAGTTGTTTCTCAGCATCTGCACACAGCTCCAGAAGCCCCATCAGCACAGCGGACACATCCATGTAAGGCTCCCACACAGTGAACCCTCGCCCAATCAGGTCAATGGCAGTTCTCCGGATGGTGCTGTGAGGAGGAAGCTTGGGACTTGGTGGCTGTAGCAGAAGAAATGTCAGTGCCTTACCTAAAAAAAAAAAAAAAAAAAAAAATCAGAATATTAAGTGTACTTTGAAAATATAAATATACTTCAATTTTTCCCAAAAGGGTTTGAACAATAAACCCCTAAGAGATTTTAAGCTTATACTTTGTTTAGCCCTATATTTTCAAGAGGAAAACTTAGGCCACACACAACATTTTACAGTATATTAAGTGCTTAATTATATAACAATTATATATAAATATATACTTCTATATTTAAACATGAGTGACCTAGCTCCCGATGCTCTATTCAAATCAGAATCACAAATTAATGATGGTTCAAATAGTGTAACCTTTTTATTGTATCTAACACAGGTAATGGGCAAACATGCCCATCTTTAGATGGACTTGTCTTTAAAGGCGTTATCAGTGGAGGGGCTACGGAAGGCACCATGTGAGATTTGAGGTTTGAGACATTTCTTTCCACATTCTGGTACAGTTATAATACCATTCTTCACACAAGTTTATTATATAAATAATAGTAGCATAACAGAATTTCTAAGTCTGATGTAGCCATCTAGCTTTGGATCTGCATGTTCCCTTGTATACTGAAGGCTGAGCCTAGTGACAGGAAAGCTCAGTGGCCATTAACTACAAAGGACCATTGACTTTAAAAGGCACCTTGACACTCAAAAGGGGAACCACTAGAAATCATGGGGATTTAACTAATTAATATATTCATTCATTAGGGTTTTTGTTTGTTTGTTTATTTTTGTTTTTTTGACAGATTCTCTGTGTGAGGCCCTGACTGTCTAAGAACTCACCATGTAGACCAGGCTGGCCTCAAAGGCACAGACATCTGCCTCTCTGCCTCCCAGGTGACAGAATTAAAGGCATATGTCATCACCCGAGGCTAAGAAAACTAATTTTGAAGAGCTTCTTTTGTTTGTTCTCCGAAGGAGAAGTTACAAAGCCATTCTGGAATTGTAGCACAAGCAACCCGTTGAGACAGGGAACACTGGCATCAGGTACACTCTGAGGGAGAAGCAGGCTTTCCTAACCTTTAGAGACTGCCACTTCAGTTACTCACCGAGCCTCTGTATCCTTGTCTATGAAGAAGTGGCAATGATTGCTTTCTCCGATGAAAGGTACACATGTGTACTGTGCTTATGCTACAGAATGGATTCCCAGCGAACTACCCTAGTAAGTGCTCAAAACAAGGCATGCTGGGTTCATAAAGAACATGATCAGTTAGTACCCACTTTCCTTCCTTCCTTCCCTTATTACTTATTGTGTGTGTGGATAACATCAGAGACAACTTCTGGGAGATGGTTCTCTCCTATTATGAGAGTGCTGGGAAGCAAATTCAAGTGAGCAGGCTTGGAAGCAAGAGCCTTTCCTGCTGAGTCATCTCACTGACCCGATGCACCCATTTTCTTAAAAGTGTATACCTGACACAAAAATTAACTACTTATTCTTCAATAGTCAACTACTGAGTAGAATGGCTTGAAATGGAGGTGAAAAGGAAAAGTTCTATTAGACTGAGTCTACGGCTGCATTCTGTATATGGCGGTTCTGAACTTCTCAGTCACAGAACCTTTTAAATGAAATGCAAATACATGCAATGGAATTTTATTCAGTTATAAAGAAAAATAAGATCATACATTTGTAAGAAAATGAATGGAAATGGCAAGCACATTAAGTGAAATAACTCAAATTCAGAAAAAAAATACCACAAATTTCTCTTAGATTCTAATTTTTATACATGTTTCTAGGGGTGTGGGTGGAGCTCATAAAACTAGAAAAGGAAGCATCAAAGTAGAAAAAGATGTTCTTGGGAGGCAGGGAGAGTAACAGATCACCTGTGACTTAAAAGAGAAGGGAGGCTAGCTCCTGCCTATAAAGCTTGACAACCTCAGTTTGGCCCCTTGGCATAGGGAAGCTGTCCTGACACTGTCTGCATGCTGTGGCCTGGCAAGGCTCTGCTCCCATCCACACCACACCTCCACACAACAAACAAACAGCAGGGGCGCTATGGGGAAGGGAGGAAGACCAGCAGAGGGGAATTAGCAGGACAGAGGAAAGGAATGAGGCAAGAGCATCATCATCAACAACAACAAAAGAACACATGAAAGTACCACAACAAAATCAATACTTAAGAAAACTTGTTAAACAGACACACACACACACACACACACACACACACACACACACACACACACACACACACACACCTGGTATATACCAAATCATTTCCCCTAAAACACTACATACATAGACACAGCCATCAATTCTGTGTCAGAATGACAAAGCAGTCATGACCATGGGTTCACTACTCATACATAAAACTAAAAAAATAAAGTATACTCAGAAGGTCTCTGAGGGGAAAAAAAAAGAATCTCCCTGAAAATACTTCATAAGGGAGTCATGAATTTACCCATGTTCAACCACATCAATGAACTAGTAAACCTTTTATGCTTTGGTTTCAGAACAAAGAATTAACATATTCCTTTTTAAAAAGCAGTCTACTATTCTTTATACTCTGGCCATGTCTTTCAAACATGTCTGTGCCATTTCCTCTTTCTGTTAACTGTGCCAGTCTCTTGAGGGCAGGAATGGTATTTCTTGTTCCCGTCTGCATCTTCCAGCTTCCACAGCACAGCACACACTGGTGCCTACCGTGGATCTCGTATCTGCCTCTACTGCATGTGCATTCTGAAAGCAGTCCCTAATTACGTAAGTCAGAATGCTGGTACAAAATGACAAGAGAACTGTCACCTTCCTGTTTGTTTTCAGGAAGTTGTAGAAGCGGCAGAGAAACCCATTCTGCTGTTCTCTGCAGACTTCCTAAAGCAACAGCAGGAAAGACTTCCAGTCTCAGGGGGGCTCCCTTAGGGAGTAAGTTTCCTAGATACAATGTTTTAAGCATTTCAGTGGTCAGCCCCTCTTACTGCAGGCTGCCACATGTTTGCTGAAGTTTGTCTATGTTGTGGCCTGATGTCCAATCAGGCATTGGTTCGAGAGGTTGGTCGGAGAGGCAGGGTTCACATTCAGCTGGTGGGAATGGATCATAGAGTTCCCTAGCATACTTGAGAAAGAGTCCTGAAGGGAGAAGAGATAGAGTAGAAGGATTCATGGGCCTTTCTGAGCACAGAAGTAAACTGCGGCAGTGGGTGTTTCGTTGTCCTTTGTGATTACCTCAGGTTTTTAGCTTTCATACTTGTCACTGAATTTTATAATAGACGATAAATGAAATCACATTATATGGCACCCAATATGGGCCCCATTTGTAGGCAGAGTTTTTTCTGTCCTGCCAGTCAGCTCTATCCTACCAGTTGGCACACAAATAACCACATAGAGACTTCTTATTAATTATAAATGCTTGGCCGATAACTCAGGCTTATTACTAACTAGCTCTTACGTCTTAAATTAACCATATTTATCTATGGTCCACCACGCGGTGGTACCTCTTTCCAGCATGGCATGTCCATTTCCTGCTTCCTCTGCATTTGGCTGGTGATTCTGTCCTTCTTCCTCCCAAGGTTCTCTCAGTCTGGCTCTCCCTCCTATGTTCTTCCTTCCTAGCTATTGGCCAGTTGGCACTTTATTAAACCAATGAGGGTAATACATATTCACAGTGTACAAAAGGATTATTCCACAGCATTTTTCCCTTGTCTAAATAAAAAGGAAGGTTTTAACTTTAACACAGCAAAAGTATATATAACAAAAACAGTTATCAATTAAGAATTATAGTTACAATATCTAGTCTAATTGTATTTGGCAAAATTAGAGACAATACTCTACTATCTATCTTATCTTTGTCAGTCTGAAGTTTTATACCTAATTTACCTTTTATCATAACAAAAAACCTTTAATTTTTGTATTTAATCTTTAACTCCATAAAAGACCCCAGAACGGTATAATATTACCTAATGACAGGAACATCTGGCTGCCTAGACAGTTACCCAAAGTTAATTTAAGATGTAAGGGCTAATTATTAACAAATATAAGCTATCAGCTGAGCATTTATAGTTAATAAGTTCTGTGTGATTATTTGGGAGTTGCTTGGCAGGACAGAACTGACTGGTAGAAGAGAACTCCACCTATACATAAGAGTTCTAAGTGATGGACCGGGCTGCTCTCTAAGGGCCTCGATCTAGAGATGCTGAGGACAGCTTCCTCACAACTCAGACATATTCATTCTGAGAAAAACAACAACACAAACAAATAACAACAGCAAAACAATAAAAGACTGGCTACTTGGTATTTCCTATCACTGTTCTGGTGTGGTAGAAAGGGCAATCTGGAGGAGGTGACCACATGACCTTGAATGAAACGGCAGGGAGGAGAAACCAGCAAGGGTTTCTCAGAAGACTCTTATGCCCGCAGTGCACCATCAGAGTGCCTGTTCCTCTCATATGTGGTAGTGACCAGCCATGGATGGTAAAGATGGTGCCTAATGTGAAACACAAGATCTCTGAGCACCATTGCCCATGCATCAATCATTCAATGACCTTCTGCAGTTTAAACTGTAGTCTCCAGATAACAAAGATTTCAACCATTATGCCAGGGCAAGTTTCACAGATCTGGGAACCCATGTGGAAGGCATCAAAAGAGAAGAGAGAGAAATGGCTATCTCCACACATGGCTTTAAAGTCTATTAATAAGAAAATATTTTTTTGAATTTTTTTATGAGTTGTTTTAGAATTACAAAGACATACAAATGCCAAAATTCCACATCTGTACCAGAGAACTTATTCAAAACAACATACGTAAATCACAGACGTTACAAAGTTATACTGAATTAACTCTTCTGGTTTCAAGACACGTTGGTCAGTAAAGATGGTGAGAACTCTCCTGTGTACCAGGTTTTTTCTTTTGGACTACCAAACAGCTCCCAAAACATAACACAGAGACTTTTTATCAGTCATGAATGCTTGGTCTTAGTTTATGCTTGTTTCTGGCTAGCCTTTTTTATTTAACTTAAATTAACCTGTTTCTCTTCATCTACATTTGGCCTGGGGGCTTTCAACTTTCTTTCCTTCAGTATATATTACTTTCAGTACTTCTCATGTCTGTCTGGAAACTGCATGGCTTCTGGCCCCAGGCATCTCCCTCTCTTTCTTCCTTGTGCTCTTCTCCTTCTTCTCACACTCCCATTCTTTTCAAGCTACATTTCTCCTCCTATTTGTTCTCTCTGCATGACAGCCCCACATATCTTTTCTCTGCCTAGCTATTGGCCATTCAGCTTTTTGTTTTGCCAACCAGGTGCTTTAGGCAGTCAAGGTGAAACAAATGCAACATGAACGTAACACATTACACAGTTAAAGTAACATTTTGCAGTACAAACAAATGTAACACATCTTTGCCTAGTTAAAGTAATATTCCACAACACTCCACAATCTAAATAATGACATCAATGCCCTACAGGAAATTTAAGTAGGAATTAGCTAATCAGAGGCAAAGGTAAATGGAAGAAAACAGTCAAAGCAAAGCAAAACACAGAAAGATCTGGAAATTACATAGAATTTTGTATGACTCTGAACAGGAAAGTACTATAGGGTATGTAGCAAGCAATTTCTGCTACTCCTCCCTGCTTATCTTAGAATGAAATTCTTCCCTCTCTCCCTCCTTCCCTCTCTCTCCCTCTCATCCCCTCCAATACCCCCTCACCTTTCTTCATCCCTTTCTCCCACCCACCTCATGGTGCTAGGGACTGAAGGTAGGCATCACTCATGCTAAACAAATAGTATGCAGTGAGTCATAAACTAAGTATTTAACAAACAACATTCTGCCTTTCACTTATTCTAGCTTCCTTTTAGATTTGTTTTTATTCTTAATTATGTGCACAGGTGTGGTTGCCTAGAAGTCAGAACAGAGCATTGAATCCCCTCAAAGTGGAGTTAAAGGCAACTGTAAGTCTTCCCGTGTAGAGCTGGGATTCAAACTCAGGCCTGAGCCACATCTCCAGTCTCCAGGTCTCCAGACAAGCGTTTGATACCTCTTTCATGGTAATTTTTACTTGGTCATTTATTTCCAACCTGATCCATATCCAACACTCCCTTGGTCATGTGAAACGATAAAAAGGCCTTCCTTCCCTGGCATAGGCGTAGCACAGCGCGGCATTCACAGCTGCAGCTTGGCAAACCCTGCTTTAAGTTGTATGTGTGCAACACAGTCAGCCACCCTGATTTCCAAGAGTCACCTACAAACCTGTCTTAGCCCAAGGCCCGATTCCCAGGGTTCTAAGATTAAATGAGAAAAATATCAACAATAAGGTATCTATCTTAAAAGAAAAGTTATTAAATGAAAAAGAATGCTTATTTGAGGTGATAATGGGATTACTACTTTCTTGGTAGAATTACCTTCTTAACATCTTAATGGAATACAGACATTTTCAAAACCATTACATACAAAAGTATTTTCTAATGTTGGTATCAGACAAAAGAAAAAACTTGAAACAGTTCTAAATTTCCTCAAATGTAATTAGATATAATTCTATAAGTTTTACTGGTTTATGGTACTTCAAACACTGCAAACCACAGCCACTTAGAGAGATTTAATGTCGTGAGGAACTAAAAAGAAATGCTGTCTCTATGACTCACAAATACTAAGCCCTACTCCTGGGCACCGGCTCAGGACTGCACACGCCAAGGGGCTCTACCCCAACTCACCACAGACTAAAATTATACATTGCTTTGTGCAACCTGGAGCCACAACCAAAGTCAAATGACGGAATTCTTAGCTTTCCCTATCTGTAAGTGGTACGGACAGCGACAGCTTTACAGTGAGAATTCAGCACGCAGCTTGTCACCATCACCTCAGTGCAGCTGAGTGTACAAACACAATGCCAACTTCAGACAGAGACTCGGCCCGGGAGAACGAAATAAAAGCTGAACATACAGAAGCCCAGCACTGGATAAATCACAATTAACTCAGAGCCTCTGGCTGTTGAGAAAATTTTGTCAACATACAGCCAACAGTGATATCAATAGCTAATATTTTAGTGCAATTTTACCTTATTTCTTAGTGTTTGAAGGTATCAACTTTAATCTTAATCATTTTGAAAAGTGCTATAAAGGAGCAATGGTTCAAGAAAACGTTTATGCTTTGTTCTAACAGTAAAACACTAAAACTGAGGAAAGGGCTGAGACCAGAAAGCCAAGCAGAGCCCCTCTGTGCTGCGCTGAGAAGAGGCAGCAGGGCTCACTCACTGCCTTGTCACAAGGAATACTATTCAAGCAGAAACTGAACAGTATTCAATTCACTTCAATTCAATCAAAAATAAAAATCCCAAAACAACAACAAAAACAAAAAATAAATAAATAAAATCAATAGTGCTTATATTTTGTAGTTGTCTCCCTAGTTACAATGGCTTTTCAAAAATAAATATACAAATCATAGCTCACAGGCACACGAATGCCTTTGTGCTGTAATGATATTACAGAAATGCTTAATGAATTTGTATTCTGAAACATGTATTTATCACAAAACACAGACTCGATTTATTAAAGAATGTTATATATATAGTACATAAAAACGTTTCATTAGCTGAAAAGACATAGCTAAGCTATACACTTCTATGGGCATCAGGTATTCTTTTCATCATCGTTTCTTTAATAACATCCATATACTACTGTTTCGCTTTTGCCCACTGACTGAACCTCAGAGTGAGACCTTCCGTTCCACTCAGCACATCACAAACACAAGAGGCACGTAGAAAAGCCAGCTTGTTTAGTCCACATAGGATACACACACCCCACATAGCCACCTGCCTGCTACACACAATAGCACATCACCAGAGTGTATGTATTTATTTCCACAGCCAAGTTAGCAGATCCCACCAAGACACAAACTGAATTTTATAGTACTGGTCTGCTCAGTTTGTCACTAAACAAGAAAAGATCTTTGCAAAAGTGTGAAACCAGCGACATTCTGCCCAGGCTCTCATTTGTAATTTTTTCAACCCTTTCACGGTAATTTTGCCCAAGACTTATCATCCTTTCTTGTTTGAAACTGAAGAGCTCACAGGACTCCTGCGCTTACCTACACTGTGTCTAGCACTCACTGCCATAAGCATTCTAGCAGTCCGCACCCTGCCAGCAGGAGCCAGCTGCACTGGGTAACTATAGGCTGCAGAAGAAGGGAGGACAACGTAAGAGAGGGGAGGAGGCATCAAGATCAGAGCAGCTCTGGGTTTTATGGCAGAAGCTTCAGTTGTACGGCAACCAATGCTGATGGGAAAATATTAGCCAGAAAGAAAATATTTAAGAAATAAAAATTAAAACTGAAAACAGTATCAAATCAGACTTCAGCAAGGGAAAATTAAATGATATTTTCTTATTGGTTTAAAACATGATTAACACTTCACAGCATTTTTCTACATGGCTTCAGAGACCAAACCCTGCTACCATCATAGCTACTGGAAGGAGACATAATAATCTCTGCTCCGCTCACTCCCTTACTGGGCAACAGTCCTAGTTACAACAACCTCATTCAGCAGACTTGGACTCACGGATGAAGAAACAGCCACTAACTGTCCACTAACTGCAGAGAAGGAAAAGGGGTCATTTAAAAAAAAATACTTTAATTAATAGCTCAATTACAGGGAAATTCCTGAGGGAAGGAATATTATATACACTTTAAACCAAATGAATTTATTATGATTTATGCCATTACAATGAGTGCAAAATGAATAAATAATGATTAGCCACTTATTTCAAAGTGTAACCTAGTGAATGAAGCCTTTTCCCACTTGCTTTGCCCATCAAAGAACAGGGATGGCAGAGGGCCAACAGAGTTCTATTTCTTTGCTTCATACATTCTGGGGATTCCAACACATTGCATCACACAGGTACTTAATATGATTAAAAATGACACTAATATGTGTGATTTGTAAGTATGGAATAATTAGCAAACACTTTAATTACTAGTTGCTGGAGGCACAGGCCTTTAATACCAGACTTATGAAGCAGAGGCAGGAGGAGTTCTGTGAGTTCCCGGCCAGGGTTACATAACAAGACTTCGTCTCAAAAACAAACAAATAAGCCAGACAATAGACACACACTCTCAGGCAATCGTTTTGCTTTCTGTACAGTGTAAAAAATAAGTCTTCATTTCTTTTGATTAAAGGATTAAATGATCCATTTTGAAATAATTACTAGTTTCCTTTCTTACAATGAAGAGTATAAATTCAAGGTCTTTTGGATACAAAGTACAATTTTTTTCCTTGACTTACTGAATGTCAAATTAACAAAGCTATACCACATAGGGGAATTCAGTCTCGTTTTGCTTTGGTATAACTCATTTTGGACAACAGACTAAAACATGAGATAGTCTGGCCATCCTACCAACACAGGGGTACTGCCCAGTGCACATGGCCTTCTACCTAAGACAAGTAGAAAGGGCCAGTGGTTGAGAAGTTGTGGGCCGTCAATGAAGAACAGAAGTGGATGTTTACAAGATCAGAGGCCTGTTAAAAATCTATAATCTACTGAATGTTGGCCAATCCAAACTTTTCTTTATTCTCCTCTCAGCAGGTGAAGGGCTCCTGCAGGACTCATCGATGAGAGGGCAGGAAGGAGGTAGGGGAAGGGACCCCACTGATGAAGTGCTGGTTCATGCACTTCAGAGCTAATTATCTTTTCATAAGCAGTCTCACTGAGGGCCGGAAATGAGCCAGGTACTACTTTCAGTCCCAAATTTTAGGCTTCTACAATGCTTCGGTAAGAGCCAGATGACCCCACAGATACATCAAGTACTACAAGTGCTGGGCAGAAGAACAAAGCACAGCAGCCGAGGAAGTGAGGGAAAGAGCAGGGAAGAAGATGGCTCGGAGCTTGAGCAGAGTTAGAGAAATTCATGACTGCTTTAGGAGAAGCACAAAAGGTCTGAGGAAGGTGCCTGCCCAGGACACCTGGGACAGTGAAAACCTCAGTGTAGCTGCATGGCAGTGAACAAGGGGGAGGAGCAGCAGGACATGTGGGCACAGGAGAAGTCACACAACGGACTGTGCAGGGCTCTTCAAATGTGGGCTTTACTCTAAGTGCCATGAGGAACTCTGGGGGATATAGGGAGCAGAGTGGCCTTGTCTTGTTTCACAGTGGGAAAAAGCTGGTGCTGTGCACAGGACACATTATATATAGTTGGGGAAAAGGTGACATTAGGAAGGCCACATGGGAAGAGCTTCCAAAGACTCAAAAAAAGATAGCAGACCAGCAAGAACTGCAGTAGTTGTGGAGGTTCAAAGTTGTTTTAATGGCAGACCATAGAGGATTCATTTAGGGCTTAGCTATTTTCATGACAGAGAGGAAGCAGGAGTCCAAGGATTCTGGCACAAACAACCAATGTGAATGAGAGTTTACCAAATGCCATTTACCAAAAACAAGCTAACAGCAGAAAGAGCATTGTCTGCCTGCTGTTTATGCAGGGGACAGCGATCTAGTGTAGTTTTGGATATTTCTCTTTGCCTCTCTCCCTGTTACCCCTCTCTCTGTATATGTATGAATTGTTTATGTACATATATGTGCCATGACACACATGTGGAGGCCAAGGGACAACCATGGTGCTCACCTTCCACATTGTTTGGGACAAGGTCTCTTGTTTTTAACTGCAGACAGGGTTCCAAGGACTATTTCTGTCTTTGCCTTCCATCTCGACACAGCAGTGCTGGGGTTATAGGTGTGTGTCAGCAGGCCTGGCTTTTAGGTCCATCCTGGAAAGTCCAGCACACCATGCTGCAGGGCAAGTGCTAGCCATCCCCCTAGCCCAACTGTGGACACGTGAGGGTGTGTGAGGACCATGAGTGAAACCATTATGCGTGCCTTGGAATACTGTGATGGTTAGAAGGTATGTTCAGGAGCCAGTCGCACACAAAGCAACTCTACTATGACAAACTTAAGGCAGGCTCTAATACATTAATGAACCAGCCCTAAGCTGTAAGTCCTGAAGGTGCCCAAAGGTCAAGACAAGAACTAGAACTTTAGAGGCAGCCCAACCCCGTGCCTAAGACATGGCATCTCAAATCACTGCACTGATTTCCAGTGGCAACAGGGCTTTGAGACTGGCTTACTATAACACAGAATATTTGAAAGGCGATCGCATGTAGACATCTTAATTGCCAAGTGCCTTACAGCCGCTGGCTCTGCTCCTCACAGGGGGGGTTGTTAGCTGAATTCCTGGATATGTGGGTTTAGGTATAAAAACTAAGGCTAAATTTTAATCTGGAAAACAACCATTTATTTGCGTAAAGAATGAACATAAATGCAAGAGAACTTTTAAATACCAAAACAGTCAGTGGCCAAAGAGGCGAGAGAAGATGCTACCTCAGAAACCATGAGAAGGAAGTTTCAGGTTCCAACAGAGCTAGAACTGTCACGTGTGACAACAAACTGACAAAAAGGCTAAAATGTGATAATGGGATTTGCCACCTTGTAAGTTATAGGTGATATTAATTCGGTTTCAGTAGAGTGAAAGATAATACTTAATATATAGATACATATCTATATATTAAATATAATCTATTCAAATGAAAATATTTTTACTTCCTGTGCTGATGGATGATTCCCATGAGTACTGATAATAACTTGTTGACCACGCAGCCTACTACTGGTGGAGAAGGGTGAGTAAGTGCAAGCATTTGAGTTTATGTTCTATACACATGTTTATCAGCCATCTGTGGACCTCATCAGCTTTCAGGAGCAGTCAGAGTGAGGCTCTAGCCTTTAATGCAGAGAATAGCCTTTCCAAGACGGATTTCCCTCGTCCTTCCCACATTACCAAGGTCTGGGTGCCACAGGACTGCCCTTTGATCCTTTGTCATCCAGGTGCTATTAAACATCTGGTGGAGGGGACTTGTCTATTAAATCCCAGAGTTCTGAAGTTACTGCTCAATCTGAGGAACATACTCAGTTCTTTTGTCCATTTGCACAACTGTAATATATATAAGAACCCAACTATTAATTTTTTACCATTCCTTTCTTGTTTATTCCCAAGATCTCATATTCGTATCATATCACAATAAAAAGCATTTCAACTTTTAAGAGACACAGTTCTTAAAAATTCAAACTCTTTAAAAGTCGTCTTTTAAAAATACCTTGTCTTTTGTAACGCTGTAAGTCTCTCCAAAATATCCAAAATTACTTTAAAATTACAGGCGCTCAGTTGTGGTTTACACGAAATAAAAAACAAGTTAGAGATTTATTCTTTCAAAAAAGGAAGAGCCAGGACAGAGTTGCAGTCACATCAAAGCAAAACCAAAATCCAGTGGTGTAAAGGGCTCAAGGTGAGATATCTGTGATTTGCTCATGATCTTGTGAGCTCCAAAAGGTCTAGCCAGCTCCACTTCTCTGGCTCTGCTATCCAAAGCATACATGGTTTCCATCAGAGGCTCAAGCCAGCTCCCCACTCCACGCTTGATGCTGTCCTTGGTAGTTGTCCCATGCACTGGCATTTCCAAAATGCTGGGCTCTCCACTGCAACTTCACTCTACCCATGCCACGTAATACCAAAACTAAACTTCTCTCCATGACTCCTTTAATTCTGGGGATCAACCAAGGCTGAACCTTCGCCAATGGTTTCTCCTACCCTCTTACTGTGCCAAGCCTAGCCTGCTTCCCATGACTCCTTCAAGCCTTCCCAACCAATACCACCTGGGAAAATCTTACATATTAAGGAACCCAACTATTATTTAAAAGTACAAGAAACTAGGGGCTGGAGAGATGGTTCAGTGGATAAGAATTCTTGTTGGTCTTTTAGAGAATCCAGGTTTGATTCATAGACTCTACATGGTGACTCACTGCCATTATTAACTCCAGTTGCAAAGATCCAGGGGTTCCAAAACCCCTCTTGAGACCACCACAAACATTAAGCACATACAAGGTGCCCATACATATATTTGGGCGCAAATAGTCAAACATATAAAATAAAAAATCATATGAAACCAAACAATGATCATCTCTCATAAAACTACCATTAACCAAGAGGGAGGGAGAAATCCGCAAAAAAAAGAAAGGAAGAAAGAAAGAAAAAAGAGTGGGAAGGAGTAAAATACTCCATTATAACCTCACAACAATATCTTCTTTTAAACAGTTCATTCAAGATAATTAAGGAATCCGGGCGGTGGTGGCGCACACCTTTAATCCCAGCACTTGGGAGGCAGAGGCAGGCAGATCTCTGTGAGTTCGAGACCAGCCTGGTCTACAAGAGCTAGTTCCAGGACAGGCTCCAAAACCACAGAGAAACCCTGTCTCAAAAAACCAAAATAAATAAATAAATAAATAATTAAAAAAAGATAATTAAGGAAGTCATACTCTCATTGCAAGCTATCTTATGATGAGAGCATAAGTGAAGAATAAAGTCATATGGAAATTACTTGATCTCTTTTCTAACAACAGTAAATCCTGAGCTGGAACAAAGAGCTGCTGCAGGTTAACCTCTCACGGGTATATAGTGGAGACCACTAAGGCTGTACCCACAGCATTTGTTAAAGCCCAAGGAAGCTGTGGCACGCAGACTGAAGCCAGCATATAAGTCCGTTCAGAATTGGTCTAGGTACCGGGAAAAGGACAAACACCAACTTTCTCAATGCATGCACTTTAAACAGCTCCCTTTCTACACATTTATTTTACTGAATGTGAATAAGGATTGGGGAAGATGGGCAAACAAAAGTCACTTGGCTGCCCGTTTCTCAGTCTGGACATCTTTGTTTAAGCTTTGACTTGGCTTAAATGAACGAATTAATATTGACAAAAACATCAACTAAGCTAATGAGTTGTTAGTTAAAGCAATAAACATGTCACATTAGAGTCAGCGCAGTAAAGAGGTAATTAGCCCTGGGAAGGCCCTGCTGATTGGAGCTGTTGAAGTCCTCTGCTCTTAACCTTTGAGTCCATTATCTAACCCAGAAGTGGTGGCTATGTTAATGGGAACGCTCCAGTAAACACCAGCTCCCTACTCAAGTCTACCCACCGCTCTAGGATGCCAAGGGTGTCAGTGTGCTTACAAGAGCTCCGGAAAAATCTAAACGAGTCTTGGCTATTAGTGCTCAATTAGAGATGGTCAAATATATTTTTAAAATATCCCGGTTACTCTGTATTTTTTTTAATAGATGGAGTCCCAGCAATGTATCAAGTAACATAAGCTGTAACAAAGAAAAAGTCATGTCGATCTCAAAAATACCTGAAGCAACCAACATCACAGACTAAAAATCCTAGATGATTTACACGCGTTTAAGAAGAACTGCCCCACGCTGTTACTTCTGGAGAGTGCTGCTTACACAGACCACCTTAGAGCATTTCTCTAAGACGCTGCTGCTGGGCCCTTTCACTCGCTTTACGGAGTGAGCTTCAGGATGACTAAAACTAGTAGTTCAGCCTGGAAATCACAAGGAAGGATGAGAAATTTATACGGTTGTAAATCCAGAGCATATCCTGTGAATAAATTTCCTTCTCTGGTTTAGTGGCCCTGTCCTGAAAAAAAAGCAAGACCATGGGGAAAGCACAACTGGAATTTCACGATACTTATGTGAATTTCTAAAAATATTATCAAGCAGATGCAACATGTTGACATTGCTTCTCACAGAATATACAGGCAACTGTGAAGCAGACACTGTTACGTGTGCATATAAGCAGACTGATCAATCACTGTTGCGAGATGGGGGTTTGTCTTGGGAAACAGGGACCTTAAAAGTGAAGCTCACACTGCTGCTGCTGTCCACTTTGTGTGTCTAATGCCATTTCCTTTTACAGGGGATAAAGATATTTATTGCCTCCTTATTTGATGAAAGCAAGGGTTTGATGTGCAGTTCCCTGAAGTGTAGTATGTGAGTGGTGTGTGTGTGTGTGTTTTAGAGGAAAGAGACAATTGAACATTTACTATACAGTAAATCAATATGTGCTATCTTTTCAGGCTGAGTAATTTTGGAAGGGACAGGAAGCAATTAGATGCTTCATACTGTATTGGCTAATGTATAATTTTAACGTTAAAAACATTTTTTCAAATATAGCTTTTTTCACTAAATCTGCAAAACAGCAACAGATTAATTTGCATCAGTTAATTCTTCAACATAACAAAATATCACTATAATCCAGTCTTCATTTTTAATAGACAAGAAGGAAGTAGCAGTGTCAGTGAAACTAAGAAGTTTATTTTCTGTTATTTCACTATCGTTGACATCTAAGTAAAACCTTAAACAGGCTATAGTACTTGCTTGTTTTATACACACACACACACACACACACACAAATCCTTCTAAATCACCTGGGATCAGTAATAAAAAAATAAGACCACAAAATATTGCCAATGCTTTATACCATGATTTAATTTCATACCACCAAATCATGTGTTCATATATAGGAATGTATAACAGCAATAGTGCTGCATCATTTAATTGAATTTGTTCATATACTGGAATGTATAATAGAACAATAGCGCTTCATCATTCTTGCTATTCTCACAGACCTGAGAATAATATACAGCACCAAGCCATAGTTTAAAATGTCAGGGTGAAGGCATCACAATGGGGAGGAGGGGGGGACACAGGTCCATGAAAATCACAACGTACTTCAGAAAATTCAAGTATTTTCTCTCACTTTACACCTTTCTCCTCAGCCTGCTTCCAATTAGAAGGAAAATCCTACCTTCATCTCCCTACTGGCTAAAAAACTTTGGGTAAAGCAGAGAGCTCTAAGGTAACTGGAGGTGAGCCCTGGTATATAGATCTTCTCATCTATTAAGACACTTATCTGGATGAGACCTGTTTCTTGAGTTGACAGTAGTACTCAGTAAGATAATGCATGGCCTGCAAACAGAGGTCAGGCTTTTATAGGTCATACTCCTCTCCTTCCATCGCCTCATTTTCATCATTTAGACCATTTTTTAATTTTTTCAAACATAGAGAAATTCATTACAACTATTCTTATATTTCAAAGGGGATTTTTTTTTAAGTGCAGAACTTCTTGGACACTAATCCTTTTTAAGGCGCCACAGACCATTTCAGCAAACAATGAGGAAACAACCATAAACTGCAAGTCAGGACTGAAAGATGCACAAAAGAAATCTGTATTTGCTCCCTAAGAGCAGACACAGGCTGTGTATTGACATGTGCTATTTCATTTAATTCTGGAAATAGTTTTTTTGAGAAATATAATACTAGTTTCATTTGGGGGGGAGGGGGTGATAAAAAATTGTTGCCAGAAACTATACACAACACATTATCGGTACTGCCAGAATGAAGGAAATTTTCTGACTTGGAATCCTAAGTTCTGTTCAAATTAGGTATGCTGTTCACACAAAAACGTATTATCTAGGTTATATCTTACAATTTTGGATGCTATCTGCAAAGGGGTTTTATGTTTGAAACTTCAGATGAAATACACCTTGAAGTTCTCTCCTGACAGCAATATACTAGATCTTAACAGTCAGGTACAGACTCCTTCCCACATGTATGAAGAGTGGAAGCCTTCATCAGAACTCCTCCAGGATGTTGGAGGCTGTTCACCTGAAACCCCACTGTATTCACACATCCAAACAAGGCAGGAAAAGGCAGCAGTATCACAACAACTAGCTTGCCCTTATTAACTCTGGCCTAGTTAAAGTGAGCTAGCAATGCCATTTTTCTTCCTTTCAAAATCTGTAGAGGGTGAATAAAATGTGAAAACGAGATCAATTCTGCTCTGAGACAGTAAAGGGGCTCAGCACAAGCCCTGTTTCAGTTATGGAAAGAATCAAACTGTACCAGTCAAGTGCGCACTCATAAAACTGTTACAGAGGCAGGAAAAAGAATACGTGTGTCCCCCAAAGCAACAAGGAGAGTTCATGGTTACTAAGAGAAACGAAGACTCTGCAAACAGCATACTGTCCACTGTGTAGACACTACAGAGACAGCACACTGCCCACCTGCATACATACTACATAGATAGCACACTGCCCACCTGTGTAGATGTGCACAGAGCACACTGCCCACCTGTGTAGATGTGCACAGAGCACAAGCCCACCTGTGTAGATGTGCACAGAGCACACTGTCCACCTGTGTAGATGTGCACAGAGCACACTGTCCACCTGTGTAGATGTGCACAGAGCACACTGTCCACCTGTGTAGATGTGCACAGAGCACACTGTCCACCTGTGTAGATGTGCACAGAGCACACTGTCCACCTGTGTAGATGTGCACAGAGCACACTGTCCACCTGTGTAGATGTGCACAGAGCACACTGTCCACCTGTGTAGATGTGCACAGAGCACACTGTCCACCTGTGTAGATGTGCACAGAGCACACTGTCCACCTGTGTAGATGTGCACAGAGCACACTGTCCACCTGTGTAGATGTGCACAGAGCACACTGTCCACCTGTGTAGATGTGCACAGAGCACACTGTCCACCTGTGTAGATGTGCACAGAGCACACTGTCCACCTGTGTAGATGTGCACAGAGCACACTGTCCACCTGTGTAGATGTGCACACAGCACACTGTCCACCTGTGTAGATGTGCACACAGCACACTGTCCACCTGTGTAGATGTGCACAGAGCACACTGTCCACCTGTGTAGATGTGCACAGAGCACACTGTCCACCTGTGTAGATGTGCACAGAGCACAAGCCCACCTGTGTAGATGTGCACAGAGCACACTGTCCACCTGTGTAGATGTGCACAGAGCACACTGTCCACCTGTGTAGATGTGCACAGAGCACACTGTCCACCTGTGTAGATGTGCACAGAGCACACTGTCCACCTGTGTAGATGTGCACACAGCACACTGTCCACCTGTGTAGATGTGCACAGAGCACACTGTCCACCTGTGTAGATGTGCACAGAGCACACTGTCCACCTGTGTAGATGTGCACAGAGCACACTGTCCACCTGTGTAGATGTTGCACAGAGCACACCATTCACCTTTATAGATGGTGCAGAAACAACACGCTGTCCATCTCTGAAGATGCTACACAAACAGCACTTCTCCACCTAAGAAGATGCTATAATCCGAAAGTCTTTGTCCCATAGAGTTCCTATGCTGAAATCAAATACCCCAAGTAAAAGCATAAAGAATCCAAGACTTTGAAATGACTTTTATGTCATTACTACTAGTGTTATATAGACCTCAAATAACCTGTTCAACCTTTCTGTCATACGACGATGTTGAGCAGAAAGTGCCATCTACAAGGTACAAGTCCTCATAATATGGAAAGCCTTCTGGCACTTCGATGGTGAACTTCCTAGCTTCCAAAACTATGAGCAAAAAATTCATGTGACTTAAAAATGATCTACTCTTGGCCTCCTCTCTAGCACCTCGAGTTACTTTGCAACAAACCCCACTTATAAATATTTCATCATGTCTGTCTTAAAGATTGAGGCATTAAAAACAACCCACAAAACTATTATCACGTCTGGAATAACAATCAATTCTTTAACTTCGTTGCGTGTCAGAGCTACAGTTGTATCCATTTTTTCCTGTGCCCCTCCCTGCTGCCCCACCTCTGCTTCTCCTTTTCTTCATTCTTTCCTTCACTACTTACCTACACTAATTATAATATAAGCCCCTCTTACATATAAGTTTATAGTTTGTCCTCTACCTATGTCAATTCCCATCTATAGTGGAGTTTCCTTAAGTGTGGCTCTGATGGTCACATGCTTCCAACAGTTTTCCAATGCTCTGATCTCTGTATCCCCACAAAGCAGTTGAGCAGCTTCCACCTGGAGAATGATGCACTTCCAGCAGAAGTTAAGGACGCTGTCTGACTGTCTTAGGGTGGGGTTGAGAACTATAGCCCAGGTCTGTTAATTCATTGTGGGGGGAAAAAACCAAATTTTATCATTCCATCTTAATTTATTGACTAGAACACTATTCTAAAGAGTTTCTGGGCTAGGAGAGATGGCTCAGCACTTTTTGTTTTGGCAGAGGATCAGAGTTCAGGAGTTCAGTTCCCAGCACCACATTGGGCAGCTCACCTGTAATTCCAGCTTCTGGGGATCTGACACCTTCTTCTGGCTTCCACAGGTTGCTACGCATACACTTCCCTGTCTGTCTGTCTGTCTCTTTTTCACATATACTCACAAATTAATAACATTCTTAAATATTTTAAAGGCGTGACAGAATTTCCTCTCCCTGCCAACTGATTAAACCAAGGCACACTCCCATAGAACACAGAATAAATGTTTATTTCCACTTACTTGCTCATTTCCAAGGTAACAAGGTAATTCCTTAAATCGTTACTATAACGACATTGAAGTGTACATGTCCCCAGCAAGCCTGGTATCATTTTGAACTTGGGATCAAAGTGAATTTGATGTTTCTGCTTGACTTCACCGAAATGTTATTCATGTTTTTAAAGTAAACGAAGTATTCATGTTTTTAAAGTAAATAAGTAAATATAGCTTATACTGCTCATAGAAATTGATAAATTGCTTCTCCATTAAAAGTCATTGTGCATGGAATTATTTCCACATCAAATTACATTTTTAGCACTTATATGATTTTATATAACACAGAGACATGTTTCTTCACAATAACTATGAGTAAAATTCAACTAGGTATCATTGCTATTGAAAAAAGATTATATTCTTAACTTTTCAGTTGCCAACGAAGCACTATTACTTATTCTCTAGCTTTACCCAAATAAAGTAAAAAAAATATTTAATTAAAAAATAGATGAAATGCAGAACAATGCTTTCTAAAGCTTTCCTACCACCCAAAAAGGAACTCATATAATACACAAGTTTCACTACTGTTTGGAAAAATATACTTTAAAGTCTCAGCTTCATTTGGTGCTAAGTCTTTGCTTCACCAAATCTGTCTTCCACCTCCTGCCCAAGCAATAGACAGTTTTATAATACCATCTGTGTGCTTTCTTATTATAATATCTTAATAGTCCCATGTCAGTATTTTGTATTCAGTTAATATTTATTTCAACTTCCTTACTTTGTTCAATTCTCTTACTGTTGTATAAAACAAAACTTTACAGTGTTCTATTGTTGCATAGTCCATCCACAAAGAAAGACTCTTTTGAGGAAAGAAGCTTGAAAAGAATAACTGAAAGTGAAGCTTTCTCAGCCTGACAGGAAACTCAAGTATAATCACCTAAACAAGTCCCTTCAGCGAGGGCAAAACTCTGTTTCCTAGCTACGTCCCTTCTGTCAGGAAAGAGCCACATACCTTACCCCAGTTTTTAGGTGGAGAAAGTTAGAATGACTGCACTTGATTTCCACTTTGCACACGACATGAATGGTAAACACTTATAATGTCTCGTGTAGAATTACCCAGCATCTTCTGAATGAAGGCTAAAAAGACCCTGACCCTTTGTTGAGGAGCTAGTAGCAATTGGTAGCTGCTGGGAAAGGGAGAGTTAGTTTTCTTCAGGGGTGTGGTCCCTGAGAGACTACCCAAGTTCCAGCAGATGGCCTTATACCCATGCATATGACACTACATTCAGTGTGGGGCCAGGGTGGGGGGAGGAAGGAGGGAAGGTGGGAGAAAGGGAGGGAAGGAGAGGGAGAGAGAGAGAGAAATTAGGAGAGAGGAGTGGTGGTGGGATAGGGAAAAAATTGCAGGAGAGGGAACGGGGAGTGATCTTACTTATAACAAATTGTATGCATGTATGAAATTCTCAATAAATTATTTTTTAAAGAAAGGGCTATGGGAGACTTCACTGCACCAAAGTCACACTATTATTGTTATTAAGTTTAGAAGTAATTAAGTTGAAGTGCTAAAACACTTTAAATCCAAAGCTTCTCAAAAGACTGAAACTTTAAAATGCATACTATACTAGGGATTGAGAATTAGTATACAATTAAACTAATTACAATTTAAATAAAAGAACTCAAACACCACAAAGAAGTATTATCTTAAAAAAAAAAAGAGGATGATGGGAACCAAGGAGATGGCTCAGTGGCTGTGTGTTTGCTGCTCTTCTGGGACTACAGTTCCCAGCACCACATCAGGTATCTTACAATCAATCACCTGGAAGTCCAGCTCTACACAGATGTCAGACACTCACACAGAAACAAACACAGGGAGATACTCATAAAGGAAAAAACATCTTCAAGATTTAACAGGATTTAAGCTAGACCAATAAAAACTACACAATCTTCATGGCAGGTGAGACACTTTCTGTTATTATTTTAAGTAAGGCTTAAATTTGCCTTTTAAATTTACATTGAAAGCAAGCAACTACCATCTAAGGCATTAATAAATACATAAGACCGTCAATGACAATGATTTTAATACTTATACATCAGAAAAATAAACTGCTATTTCTATGCCAAGAGGGTAACTACATAAGAAAATCTGAAGAATTAAGCTACAAGGATTTATATAATTCTACCTATAAGACACTTGACTCACAGGGAATAATCTGCTGAGCAAAATACGTTCTGTTAATACAGTGATCAGCCTCATGCCACTGCGGCATGGATGGAGTCCTAATGACTCATGAGCTTTTCCCCCCCGAGAGCCAGTTCTGTTCGTTTGCTGCACAGACGTTAATCTGGGCGCAGGCTTATATGTAACTGATTTGGAACACTCCCCGACCATTGCACAACTGGTATGACATTGTTAGGTTGGGTCATGTAAACTGTCACCATTTGGGTCTTTGACTTTCAAGCTGGCAATTACATATAATACAAGCTAATACGTACCGCTTTTCCTAGCCCTTGCCTAGGTTTGGGAAACAGAATAGCGACATGGCTCTTCCATGTGTGTGCACTTAGATGACAGGTGTAAGGGAGATGCAAAACAGAAAAGTAGTTACTTTTCTATCTTAGTTTAGCACTAAAATTATTACATCTTTCGAACATCATATTATGTCTGTGTGAACTATATAAATATCAAAAAAGCAAGCTCTATAGTAACCCATATTACCTTGATGGACAATCTGTAGGTTCAGCATTATGACTTCTGGCATGGAAAAGAGTTAAAATGACTTTTTGCATAAAAGTATGCAATACCGCCGTACTTGGGGAGCAACCACATCAATATTTGAAGACTTGTGTTACTGCCCAGAACTCTGCTCTTCCCAGAAGCACAGTGGCCTGCTCAATCAAGCCAACTGCTGCATGAGGCAAAGGGAAGGTCACAGAACTGGCACAGGAGACATTGGGAGCAGACTGATCTCATAATATGATGGTCAGCCAGACAAAGCAGAATTTTAAATGGGTTTGGGTTTAATGCATTACCTTCTCTTGGCCAGAAACTCTTTCAGTGCTTAAGAGTCCAAAGAATTCTCTACCTGCCAATATTATTCCCTCTTTAGCACAAAAACATGAGTAAATCCTCTGCTTGCCGCTTTTATTTGTTCCCTGTTCCCAGAACGCTGTCCCAGTGAACTGACGACCACAGCTAAAATAGATGGCACCGCAACATTTTACAACATCTGTGCGAGAGAAAATACATCGTAATGTCCACTGGGGCCAGGGATAAGGGATTATAGGACCATTTCTCCAGCCTGATAAAATACCCCGTTAGCAGGCCATGGCAATTAAGAGGCAAATAAAAGTTAAATATAGAATTTGTATATCTATTGTACATCATAATCAAAGATTTAATCTTGTTAACAAATCACTAATTATTCCTTATCACTAACATTCTTCTGAAGCAATAGGTGAGGGCTAGGTCTTTGCTAAGGCATAGAGATGCAAAATGAGGATCAACGGTCACCTACCATCATTCATTCATCAGTAAATGCAAACAGGACTAGCTGTGCTTTCTATATAGTTTATTTTGTCATTGGCCTGGTTCTTTTCAGTTTAAATTTACTTCTTCCAGTAGCTATAAGAGTACTGTAGAGAAACATATGGAACTATGATAGGAACTTCTTAGAAACAGGGAGGAAACTGGAGAAACATTAAAGTTTTATTTATTTATTTATTTATTTATTTATTTATCATGGTGTGTGTGTGTGTGTGTGTGTGTGTGTGTGTGTGTGTGTGCCACAGCCTGGAGGTGGAGGTTAGAGAGTAACCCTAGGGTGCTGATTGTCTTCTTTCTGCTCTGCATGAACTACAGACTCTAACTAGGGTTGAAAGGGAAGCACCTTTCTCCACAGAACCATCTCATCTCACCATCCCTTCTCCCTCCAACCATTTTAACTCAAAACCCTTTTCTGCATGTGTGGCTTCCTGTTCCTAATGCGGTGAATGGACATATGTGGCGGATGTGTGGAGGACAAGGATCAATGTGAGGGGTCTTCTGTAATTGCTCTCTACCTTATTTTTTGAAACAGGGTCTTTCATTACAGCTGAACTCATCAATTAGGATAGACTCTTTGGTCAGTGAGCTCCACCCAGGGATTTGCTGGTCTCAGTCCCTTCGGTGCTGGAAATACAAACACAAAGTCCTACTCAGTTTTTACATAGGTTTTGAGGAGTCAAGCCAAGTCCTTCTGCTTGTATGGCAGATGCTTTGCATACTGAGCCATCTCTCCAGCCCCAAGAAAACATTTTTTGGTTGGTCTCTCAAATACAGACAATAACATAAACCCTTAATTCAAACCACTTTTATGGAAAATAACATTAGCATTCTAAGGGATCAAGCAGAGAAGGAAATTGTAAGGATGAGCAGTCCTCAGCTTTATGACTATATTTAGAATTGCAACCGTAAATTATTCCTCTTGGACCAGTTGACACTGTATATCATCTTGCAATGATCCTACAAAGAGAAAAGATGCTTCCCTCCAGGTGCAGCTCGCCAAAGCTTTGTGAGATGGCAGGTGGTTCCTATAGCGGCTTGACCAGCCTGTGCTGTTCAGCAACAGTGAGCTGCATCAAAACTGCTCCTGTTCCTACTTCTCCATGGGTGTCTGAGCCAGCTCCAAGTTTCTCATACTCAAGGACCACAGTATGGCACTTCAGTCTGTGCTCTCTGGCCACTTTCTTGATCATTCACAATCTGGGCACTCTCCTTGAACCCATGGCCTCTTTGAGAAGTCTACCCTACTGTGGTAGAGGGTCTATCCCTATTCTTTCTTCCTTTATTATTTATTTTCCCTTGGTCCTAGAAAGACAAAGGAGAAGCTGATACTTTGCACACACATCGTCTGGGTCCACGAGAGTCTATTTGAAGCCCAGGATAAAGAATGGGTTGTTTCTCTTTGAATTGTTGGCCAGCAGAGTCCCTTAGAGCCCCCAAAATTACAGGCTATAGCCACTGCTCTTGGGTACTCTGCAGAACTTGACAGTAAGACCCTATTGATGAAGGCATCACATACTTGGAGAAATCAAGTGGGAACAGACCTAGAAGCTTCATCTCTCCTGGCTGGCTTTTACAGAAGTAGAAGGTGCTGTGCACAGTACTGGAGAGGAAAAGATATCAATCTCACCTACATGTGAACCCTGGGAGCTACAGTAATGACTGGCCTTACAAGACACAGCCATTGGTATAACAGTGGCACAAATGTTACCAGAGTAGACAACCATTTTCACATTGGATCTGATGCCCACTTCATGAACTAGAACTTGCCCATCTTCATTATGGTTTGGCTGACTTTGTACTGCCTATTTACGGGACTGCCCTTATCACAAAGTCACATTCTCCTGGATCATCTGTAAAAAGGTTTAAATGTTTTGTCTTTTCCGTAAAAACTATTAAACTCCAGTGGATTGACTTGGGTGACAATGGGCATGAGAACCTTAATTTTTACTATGTTTTATGAACACTTAATGACCACTAATATGGTTTGACTCGTAAGTGTCCCTCATGGGCTCTTGTCCTGAAGGCTGCACACCCAGCACACAGCATAAGTATGAGAGCTCTAGCATCTAAAGGGTGTGGGCCTGATGAACAGAGTTAAGTCACTAGAGACTGGCCTTTAAAAATGAAACCTGAAGGGGACTCTAGAGAGTCTCCTCACAGGATCCCTTCACCTCGACTTCACCTGCTATGCTGGACTGAGACGCTCTCAATCAGGAGTTTTTCTAGCAGGTGTTTTGTCAGCACCATGAGAAGAGTATAAAATAAACTATCGTAAAATGAACCTTACTTATCTTAGTAATTTATTTTGGGGGTACTTTCCTAGCATGTACAGAGTTCTACATTTGATTTCCCAGACATACACATGTAAAGACACCCTGGATTTTATCATTCACTTCACTGATCTACAATCAATTTCTATGTATTTATAAAATTATTACTACATTGTTTTATGAGACTGTTGATCTCTCCTAAACTACTTACTGTGGATTTATAATAACTTCGATGTACAGACACAGAGTTGCCTGCTTTCCTGTTCTTTTTTGAGGAATGCCACAGCACCTTGTCTTATCTGATTCTGATTGCCTTATCATACAAATTTAAAAAACCACGGAGCCAAGAAAAGTAACCAAAACAACAGTGACAAAGATCCTATTTGTGGTTTGCTTTGGAAAGGCTAAATTTGCTTTTAGAAAAAGGAATAGAATTTATGTTCTCACAATATTATATACTCCTTCCTATTTAATTAGATCTTATCCTTTTTTCTACAATTTCCAATTTTTTAATATGAGTCTTCCAGAAGTCTGTTAGGATCATGCCAAAGTATTTTATATTTTATAGTAGTATACAGACTAACTTTTAAAATTATTTAGCTCCTACGGATTTAATGAGGATTTAATCAGTTAAGATCTGTAAGGTGCCTAAAACCTAACTAATATGTTGTCAGTACTATTAAGTATTTAATGAATAAAGCAAAATAAATCATGTATTCTGTTTATCTGTGTGCTATGTCCATTTTGTAAGTTTTACCTACATAACTGTGCTACTGAGATTTTGGCGGTATTACACAAAATGTACATTTTAACTGAGAACAGATATTTACCCTCTGGAATTGTTTTATTCACAAATGACCTACATGCTTTCTTTTCAGCTCAGATATCACATGGGATCAATAAAATACTGTGATTTCTTTGGTATTTCTGTCTGCTGTAATCGCTGACACCTTTTATGTTTCCGTTCTACTCCTGGGGATGGGACCCAAAGCCTTGTGACTGCTAGAACAGTGCCCGATTACTGACTAATCCCAACCTGGCATCTTGTTTGATATTTCTTAAATTTGAACAACTATCATTTTTACATGAAAATCCAGTTTTAAAAAAAAGCTGCTGTAAACAATACATAAATATATCTAGTAATCCTTCCTACCCCTAATTATTTGACGGTTTAGTAAGTGGAAACTATCTAACAACTGTGGTTCTTTAACAGTCTTTGAAGAAAAAAAAAGTTGTAATTTTCTTTCTGGTATTCTGGGTCTTGTTGGATGTATTCCAAAGTGACACTTCTGTATGATTTTCTATTATACTAACTAGTGTTGGCCACTTGGGTAATCTTGAATTTCCAAATACACAGCATAATCTTTGAATATTTATAATTTTATCTTTTATCTTGCTAAATTTGCTGTAACTAAATTATTATCTAAATAATAGTACTTGGATCAGTGAGCTGGTTCAATGGGTAAAGGTACTTGTCTCCAAGCCTGACAACCCAGGTTCAATCCCTGGGACCAGATGATGGAAGAAGACCAGCTCCTCAATGGTGTCCACTGATCTCCACGCATGTGCCATGCCATGTACATGTGATCACATAAATGTGTGCACACACAAACAAATAAGTATAATACATTGTAAAACAGCTGTGCAGAGTGGTAAATGTCTTTAACCTTAGCCCACAGGAGGCAAAGAGAAGTGGAGCTCTATGAATTTAAGGCCACCTTGGTCAATATCGCAAGTCCTATGTGTGTCCAACTACAAACTAAAACTCTGTCTCAAAATAAATAAATAATGAATGAACAAATGAAAAAACAAACAAATAAATAAATAGTTCTCATATAGCATTTGTTAGCCAGTATCTATTATGGCACAATTAAGAATAATATGGCTTTTAGATCTAGCTTAAACTCCCTAATTAGTTTTGTCAATTACTGAGAGTTCTTTTTATTTAATTATTTATTAAAGATTTCTGTCTCCTCCCTTCCACTGCCTCCCATTTCACTCCCCCTCCCCCAATCAATTCCCCCTCCCTCATCAGCCCAAAGAGCAGTCAGGGTTCCCTGCCCTGTGGGGAGTTCAAGGACCTCCCATCTCCTTCCAGGTCTAGTGAGGTGAACATCCAAAAGAACCCAAAGAAAAATATATAGTCATCCTCCTGGATATTAACCTTCATCAGGCAATGAAAGGAGACAGAGACAGAGTCCCACATTGGAGCACCAGACTGAAACCACAAGGTCCAAATCAGGAGCAAAAGGAGAGAGAGCACGAGCAAGGAACTCAGGACCGCGAGGGGTGCACCCACACACTGAGACAATGGGGATGTTCTATCAGGAACTCACCAAGGCCAGATGGACTGGGTCTGAATAAGCATGGGATAAAACCAGACTCGCTGAACATAGCGGACAATGAGGACTGCTGAGAAGTCAAGAACAATGGCACTGGGTTTTGATCCTACTGCACGTACTGGCTTTGTGGGAACCTAGGCTGTTTGGATGTTCACCTTACTAAGAGTTCTTATGCAGAAAAGATTCCAGACTTACATAATGTCATGTTTTGCTTATGTTGAAATCAACAGTAGGTTTTTCCCTTCTAGTCACATGTATATTTTTAAAATCAGATATATCATACCATAACAATCAATATTAATAGATTATAAAAAACCTTAAAAAAGACCAGCACAGTCATCTCAAATGTCACAGAAAAACGAAAGTTTAAATTAAGATAAAAACACTCTACTCTCACTCCTTCCATCAGCACTTAGTCACTGCTCAGTTGACAAAACAGACAATGATCCTTTCTTAGCAGAGCTTCACTGTTATAAGCAGGCAACTTTCATACTGTAGCAGACAACAGCAAGGACTTTGGAAAACACAAACTAACAGGGATTCGATATGAAACGGACAGTAATAGATTGAAGGATCAAACAACATTGTATGGACAGTCTAGGGGTGGGAGGAATCTACGCCGAGGCACAAAGGAAGTGAAGGGGTGAAGCCTGCAGGGATGAGGACAGGGGACAGACAGTTCCAGAAGAAGGAAAGTCCAGTTACTTTTGAGTAGGAGCAATGAAGGTGCAGGAAACAATGCTGGAAGTATTAGATCTCAATTCTCACAGGACGTTGGATTTTCAAATTAAATTGGACATGGTCAAACTTTCAGCAAGAAGTAAAAGAATAACTATCAAGGATGCTAAGCTAAAACTGCCTACAATGGTGATAAAAGTAGGAAGGCTTGCCAAATATATGAATGAGAAAATAAGGTAGCAAATTACACGTAATGAGAATAAAGGTGGTAAAAAAAAAACAACTGATGAATTCTGGGTATATTTCTAAAGTTCAGCCTAGAAGACTTCCTGATGTAACTGGTTAGAAAGAAAGATGAGGATTCACTATGAATTGGAGAAAATGAAGAAGCAAACAAAAAAAAAAAAGGAAATGCAGCTGTTCCTTCTGGATTGAGACTTTCTCTCCTGGGAGGAGAAGGAAGCCTAAGGATGCTGCAGGGACACTGCGCAGGGGACTCCAGTCAGGCAGATCTCAAGAATCACTGTCATCCCCCATCCTAGCACAATACTGACGAATATCTTGCATATCATCTTAGAACTTTCATCTGGTGATGGATGGAGATAGAGACAGAGACCCACACTGGAGCACTGGACGGAGCTCCCAAGGTCCCAATGAGGAGCAGAAGGAGGGAGAACATGAGCAAAGAAGTCGGGACCACGAGGGGTGCACCCACCCACTGAGACAGTGGAGCTGATCTACTGGGAGCTCACCAAGGCCAGCTGGACTATTACCAAAAAAAGCATGGGATAAAACTGAACTCTCTGATCATGACGAACAATGAGGGCTGATGAGACGCCAAGGACAATGGCACGCAGTTTTGATCCTACGCAATCTGCTGGCTTGGTGGGAGCCTAGCCAGTTTGGATGTTCACCTTCCTAGATATGGACGGAGGGGGGAGGACCTAGGACTTACCACAGGGCAGGGAACCCTGACTGCTCTTTGGACTGGAGAGGGAGGGGGAGAGGAGTGGGGGGAAGGGGAGAGGGGTGGGAGGAGGGGGAGAAGAGTGGGAGGAGGGGGAGAAGAGTGGGAGGAGGGGGAGGGAAAGGGGAGGCTGGGAGGAGGTGGAAATTTGTTTTTTTTTCCTTTATTCTTTTATCAATAAAAAAAAAATAATCAAAAAAAAAAAAGAACCACAGCAAAGCCTTGGAAATATATCTCTTAGTATAGAAAGGAAATGGGGAGGAGGAGGGAAACTCTGTTCATGCGAAAAGATCAAAACATGGCTACCACATTGCATACAAGCTGAACCTTGCTTAAATCGTATTTCCTTCTGCTGCAGTTTTTTCTCAAGACCAGGAAGTTAGGGCTTCAGGCTTCTTCAGCTTCCAGGTTCTGCCTCCTTGGTTCCTACATTCACTCTTACCTATAAAGTCCAGGCTTTTGCAGGCCTCCTGTTTATTTCCTCTTTGTTTACAGTTGTAGAACATGCACTTGCTGACTATAGAAAAGCCGTTCGCTCCTCCCAGAATCCTGGCAGTCATAGGACTCCCTTCTGCTATCTGTTCATTTGAATATTAAATAATCCCCCAACTGTGTTCTTTGGCTTTGGGAAGACTCATTTCATGGAAACACAAAACTCTCATGAGATTCTGTTTCTCTGAGAATTAAAATAATGGACTGGGAAAAAAAAAAAAAAAGAATCACTGTCATCCTGGGTGAAAAAGAACTTTTTGTTAAAGAAGTCACTCGTGCTCCTGAAAGTACCCCTCACTCACACTGCTATTAGTAACCCCTAAAATCCACTGCTTCACCCACCTATCTAGATGTGGTTGGAATTATTTCTTTGTTTTTTCAATGCCTAATCTTCAGTGAACAGATGTGCTTTTATATTCCCCTAAGAAAAATCATGTAACATCATTGATGGGGACAGATAAACTCATAAAGTAGAAGGGGTTTGCATGGAGGAAAAATCAGGAATGTTTATTACAATTGATATTTAAGGATGTGTAACTTGTAGTTTTCATATGTTAAATAAGGGGTGCTGCTCTTAGAAATTTCCTTTTGCAGATACACTGCGAATCCTGATCAAATCACGGCTATATTCCAAATCTTGTAACAAGAAGCTGTAATGTATTTTTTAGTTTACAGAAGTCCAATGTTAAGTGGCTTTGAATATTTACATATATTTTGGATATTTAAAAGAAACTAAATTTATACTATGTTTTATGCTGTGATAGTGATAAATGTAAGATCCTGGGGATAAGAAAGGAAAGGTTATGGTTTAATGGTAATGTATTGGTGTGTCAAATTCACAAAAGATCAATTGTCCTAGTTATTTTTTTGTCAATTTGACACAAGTTGTTTGGGAAAAGAAACTTCAGCAGAAAAAAAATGCATGCCATCACATTGCCTGTAGACAAATCTCTAGGGTATTCTCCTTACGAATAATTGACGTGGGAGGAACGGCTCACTAGGAAGAGTGCTACTCCTGGGCAGGGGCCCTGGACTGGATAATAAAGCAGGCTGAGCAAATCATAGGGAGCAAGCCAGAAAGCAACATTCCTCTGTGATCCTGCCTCAGTTCCTGCCTCTTGTTACTGCTTTCAAGTTCTGCCCTGACTTCTATAAAAATGGACTAAAATAATAATGACCTAAAAGCTAAATAAATCCTTTCCTCCCTAAAGGTTTTTAATTTCATACACACACACACACAAATTTATAAATGCATGTATATACACACATATATATGCATGTGAATGTATGTACATATCTCTAGTTATAATATATAGTTAATATAACTCTCTATATATAGATGTATTTATATATGTATATGTATGTATGTATTTTTTTTAACTAGGGATAGAGTTTCTAACCCAGGCTGACCTTGAGCTCCATATGCAACTAAGTCTGATCTTCAACTTCTTATCCTTTTCCTCCACCTCTGGAACACTGGGATCACAGGCTTGTGACACATACCTAGTTTATAAGGTGCTGAGGATTGAACCTGAGGGATTCATGCATGATAATCTGAGACACTTCGGACAACGTGACCATATTTGTAAAAAAGCTATTTCCTATCCTTATCTTACAAATATATCTAGAAACAATAACACCTAAAATTTTGAAAGAACTTTGTCTCGGGTTGTCTTTCAAAATGCTTTACATACGCTGGTTACTTCATCCTTGCAATAACTCTGAAAAATAGGTGTATTATATTTCCTAGTTAAGGAAACTAACCCAGAAATAACTTAAGGTCATGCAGCTACTAAGTGATTAGGAAAAGGTTCAAACTAAAGCAATTTAGTTTCAGAATGATTAATGTATAATAAAAATGGCTGAATTATCTAACTAATTAGCTCAAGTGGTAGTATAAGTGTCATTTATCCATCCTGATTAGTTTCCATTATCTCTTCTCTTTGAAAATCTAACAAAAACGTATAATCTTTACATTAAGGTAATTTAATGATCAGAAGAAGTACCATAAAACACTCAATTTAAAATAACTATAAAAGATTCCATATTTTATTGAGTTTTTCTAATCTGGCTATATACCAAAATTATCTATGATGACTTTAAAACTAACACAGGCAGCCAGATGTGGGTTACTCTTCAATAATCCCCAAACTCAGAAGTTAACAGGACAGACTGTAAATATGAGACTAGCTTGGGAAACAGGATAAAAAAAACTATATATTAAAAACACCCAGAAGAAAACAACACAGATACCCAAATCTCACTCTTCACTCTATGAGCAAGAGAAACTCCAGAAGGCCCCAAGAACTCCACTGTTAAAAGACCCTAGTTGTGACTTGAGTGCAGTGCCAGAGGGGAGAAGACCCATTGCTTACATTCAGACTAATGGCAATTAGAGCGACATCCAAAATTAGAGAAGGGAGGGAGGTGTTCAAAAGGTAAGGGATGAGAAGAGCTGGTAGGGTACATGGAATGCAGAGATACTGCATTAAGGAGGAAAAGAATGCACTGCAGCATGCATTAAAACCCAGAATTAAGGCGGGGGCGGGGATAAATATGATCTCTATGGCCAGAACAGTAGCCCAATAACACAAGCTAATGATTGAACAGTGAGAATATCCATCTTATGCCACTGTCTATCTTTGGGGATACATCTGTGCCTTTTTGTGACTATTGCTAATCTTTTTGTAACTTGCAAGAATCACTACTGACTTTGGCCTACTCTTGCTGATTCAGTATTTGAGATGGATGATTGCATGTGTAGCAGTGAGAGAATGCTTGTGCAGTCTCCAGCACCACAAATGTGTGTGCGCATGCATGTGCACACATGCACGCACGCACACGCGCACACACACACACACGCACGCACACACGCGCACACACACACACACACGAGTCAGAGATTTATTTGAGATTTGGCTTAGGATTCTTCTAATTTAAATATGTAATAACATTTAGGAAAGAGATTCATTATAAAATCAATCTTAATCCATATTAATACATTCATTTAATATACTCTTCAGGATTAGAAAGAACAGGGGGTATCTGGAGGATTATTTTCACAAAGGAGACTATAACAAAACAAATCAAGCATATGCAGCACCACGGCAATATAAAACTCTGGATACAGATTCACAAACTAAAACCATTCCTTTGCTAGCTAGCATCTAAGTTTTCACTTGGTAGTACTCTAGTTCATCAAGAGGGATGTAGTTCTATATGGTTTTTAAAAGTTATGGTAACTGAAAAACAATTATTTTATCCTCTCCACCCAGGTAGGTCCTGCACATCCTTCTCTAGGGCCTATCTAGGTGAGTATGCATGACCCTCCCCTCTGGAAACCCCCCTAACTCAACAGATCTAGCTCATGGCCCACATCCAGTGCTGCAGCCTATTGCGCCCATCCCTGCCTGCTCCACATCCAATCTCGAGGCTTCCACCAAGACAACCCTGCCTGTCTACAACAATCCTCCTCCCCACCATACCCATCCTCTATGCTCGGCCTGATCCACCCTAACACTCAAACTTAAATCAGGATGCACATTCTGCACACCAGCCCAAGCCCGTGTCCATCCAAATTCATAGTCATTTACACACTCCAGGCTCACCCTCCAGCAACCCTTTCTTCTGCCTCAACCTGCTTTGTGCATAATAGACACAGAATTAACAAAAAAGTACACATGTCAACTCTTATCACAAAAATACAAACCATATGAAATGTCAAAAGTGTCTTTCCTCCAAAAGCTACCAGTCATGTAGAAATAAATGTTAGACAATGAAAATAACCTAGATAAACTCCAGGACATAGCATTTAAAAGACCATCATAAACTTAAAAGAATTCAATATGTTTAAAGAAGGCACAAAGGTCCGGGCGGTAGTGGCGCACGCCTTTTATCCCAGCACTCAGGAGGCAGAGGCAGGCGGATCTCTGTGAGTTCGAGGCCAGCCTGGTCTACAAGAGCTAGTTCCAGGACAGGAACCAAAAGCTATGGAGAAACCCTATCTCAAAAAAATCCAAAAAAAAAAAATCCAAAAAAAAGAAGGCACAAAGGAACAATTCAGTAAAAAAGAAAGGAATTTAAGGAAAATAAATAAATGAGTGATGCCCAAGAAAACACAAACATGAGGTCGATGGAAATGGCAAACACAATCTAGAACTTAAAAACAAAATTCAATAAAGAGATACAAACATTAGAGAGGACTCAAGATGAAATGAAGATGGAATGAGAATTTCTATAACTCAACTAGAAAACTCAAAGAAAAGCCTTAGGAGTAGAAAGAACCAGACAGAAGACAGAATATCGGGTCTAGAAGATAAAGTATAGAACCTAGATAAAATAAGGAAAGAATATGAAAACAGGGAAAAAATAAAGGAAAGAAACATACCAAAAATGTAGGATATCATGAAAAGACAAAACCTTCAAATTGTAGGCATAGAAGAGGGAGAAGAATCCCAAGTTAATGGCATAGATCAGATCTTCAACGAAGTTATAAATAAAAGCTTCCACAACCCAAGGAAAGATGCACACACACACATATCTGAGAACATCAAACAGACAAGCCAAGAAAAGAAAATCCTCAATTTTTAATTGTATCAGTTAAAACACCAAGTATGAACAGCAACAATAACCCCCAAACCATGTGCCACATATAAAAGGAACCCATCAGAATAACAGTTGACTTCTTAATTGAAACTCTGAAAGTCAAAGGATACTGAATCAACATATTCAAATCCCAAAACACCATGATGCATGATGGCCAACCTAGACTAATAAACCCCATAAAACTATCTGCTATACGTGAAGGATATTTTAATTACTGTTCTATTACTGTGAAGAAATACCCATGACCAAAGCATCCTATGAACTAAAGCATTTAAATAGGGACTTGCTTACAACTTCAGAGGTTGAGTCCATTATTATCATGGTGGGGAGGATGGCAGCATGCAGCCAGCTGAGACCTATGTCCTGATCTTTGGCAGTGAAAAGGGGTTGGGGAGGGAGGACTTGGCCTGGGCTTGCCATGGACTTTTGACACCTCAAAGCCCAACCCCAATGACACATTTCCTTCAACAAGGTCACACTTAATCCAATAAGGCCACACCTCCTAATCCTTCTAATCCCTTTGAACAGTTCTACTCCCTGATAACCAAGCATTCAAATATATGAGTCTATGGGAACCATTCTTATTTAAACTACCACAAAGGACAAAGAAAAACTTTCCATAATGATATAAAAAGCCTGAAAATCTTCTAGCCAACAAGCAAACCTAAAAAAAAAAATACAGGAAGCAATCCTTGGGCTGAAGATATGAATAAACAAGATATTCTAGAATAAAAGCAAAGCCATACCAATAGCTCTCTGATTGGATATAAGAACTGCTCAATATGAGGAAAATCACAGCAGGTACTAGAAAGCTAGTCAACTAACTGGGGCTAGTGAAGTCAGGGATTTTGGAAGAGAACACACAACTGTCACTATACTAAACAAGCACAATCCCTAACTACAGTCTAAATATTTGTCCTCATACACACATAAGCAGATAAGGGTAGTCCTTACCCTTCAAACAGTAACAAAAACCCTCTCTGCAATTGTCAGAGACAATTACAGAAAATCATAACTAGCCAAAATGCAGAAATATAGAGTCCAGTACCAAAGGATATATCTACATTGGGGATTATTGTGGAAGAGGGGGCAGAAAGACTGTAAGAGCCAGAGGAACAGGGAGTTTGAAGTGAGATTGTGTCTCCTAGGAATGTTAGAAGCTACACCCATTAAGTCTCTCCCACATGACTACCTAAACACATACTGAACAAGGTCAAAAACAACAGGCATGCTAATGTGGACTGAAGAAAGCCCAGATGGACTCAACAAGACTCAAAGAACTATAGGCAACTAAGGAATGGAACTAAGGAATGCTGAGAGGAAGAGCCCACCAATTGATTATCTAAAACCAAAGGGTCAGCCCTGAAAACATGCATACAAGTAACATTATATAGATTAAACAAATTATATTTAGGGATATATATTTGTGTGTATGTATATAGCAACAATTAGTGACCAAACGTAGAGAAAAAAATGACTTTTCCTAATCTAACTTTTCAAAGCAAGGATAAAAGTCATTTTTAAGGTACATAGATGTGTGCAGGTTTTATATATTTCTGTATCCTATCAGTGCCAGCACCTCCCTAAGTGAGATTTAGGCAGCCTGGTATTCACTGAACGCCCTCAATTTTTGCACCAGCACATCTAAGTTTTGCTTATTCGTAACTGAGAAAAGCTGTGTGAAATGGAAAAAAGGCACCAAATTAGAACACAGGTGTTCTAGTCTGTTTGACATTTTAGTGTTGAAAGATTAACCCCCTATGGGAGGGAGGAAGGAGTAATTCCTCTCTCAGATATTATACATTATCATACAAAAAGCCCAGTGCCAGGTATGAGTCTGTGGTATCCTACAGACCCCTCCCCCAAATAGGCTATTACTATTTTTCCTACATTATCTTCCATAATCTAATGGTAAGACTCTATAACTGACAACACAAACTCAAATCATAAAACAGAGAATCAAGTGGGCATTCCCCTGAAAACTCTATGCATGCTACTGGGAAGAAAAGAAGCCAAAAGCGTTATCCAGCAGAGAGCTCTGCGAGCTATAATAACAACTGATCTGGCAAGATGTGCCTATTGGTGCAATTGTAGCACAGATGTTATGGACGTAACTAACTGCTTTCTGGTGAGATTTTAGTCCTACTCCACAAGACAGAATTCATACCTGGTACTACTAAGTGGGCCAAGAAACAATGACTGGGTAGGTCATAAGCCCTAGGGAAGAACCTGTTCCTATATTTTTGTTGTTATTTAATAGATGTAATATTAAAATGTTCCATAAAAGCTTGTCTTATACCCATATATTAATGTGGAACTCAACATTCGTAAGAAAAGCTTTTTTCTACAGTAGATGATGGATACAGAGACACGCAATTGGTCAACATGCAGAGACTAAGAGACTGCAGTGCCCAGCATTACATGGGAGGTCTACATGGCATCCCTCCTTGGAAGATTCAGGGTCCATAGGGGAAAAAGCATCAGAGAGATGATGAGTACGAGGGAGTAGAGGGATGCTGTGAACAGTGTTTACTAGACATGACATTGAATGAATTTAGGGACGCTTCACATACAAGACGTATACAAAATCAAGCCAGTCTAACCTTAGCATGGATGGGGGAGGGGTTCCCAAAGCTCCACCACTCCTAGCTGAGCAGTTATTGGCAACTGATGGCTGTTGGGGAGGTGCCCTTGAGAGGCTGCCCGTGTTTCAGGAGATGGTCCTACATCTATGCACTTGAAAGGATAACAGATTAAAGCAGCACATGCGTGGTGTGGAGCGAGACGCCCAGCAAACAGGAAGCACTCAGAATCCATCAGTAGGTAATGTGCTTCATACCATGTCAGTTGAGAATGAAAAATGCCTACCTTAAAGTACACCAAGAAATATTTATAGTGTTGGAATTAAAAGGTTCATTGCTCTAATCATTGCTGTTATTATAAAAAGGGAAACTAGAGTACATGCAAGACCATAATATAATGCAGTAGAATCTGGGAAAGCCATCCACCCCTGCTTCCAGGACTGAGGACTCACTCCTGCCAAGTGCTGAGGCTATTAGCAGTTCCCATGTCTTAGTTCCTCTGCAGGGTCTGCACCGAGGAGAGCAGCCTTATGTCACATCCTCTTCTCAGAGCACCTATGGTTCGGTGACTAAGTGGCATAAGTTACTAAAGTTGAGCCCTGTGCCATAGTAGAAGGATGTCTAAAGGGTCACCCAGTCCCAGGGTTCCCTAAGATCAGCAAAGGGTTTCTTTGCAACTGAAGCTCAGCTCGATGTCTCCCCTAGTCTATTCTCCTTCTTTCCCTCCCTCCAAGCTATTGATCTTGGGAATAGTCCTGGTCACAAATCAACTTCTGAGTCTGCCGCCTAGGGAAATGACTTATGACACCTGCCCAAAGTCAAGAATCCAATGAGAGATCAAAACGATTTACTACAAATGTGCCAGCATAATTCTACAATTACAAAATGAACAGAGGAGACCAAAAACAAATGGAGCAAAAACTCTACAAGGTAATACCATAAATAATATTCTAAAATAGTCTAAAGCCTCAGTTGTGAATGAGAGGAGGAGGAAGAAGAAGAGGAGGAGGAGAGAAGAAGAAAGAGAATGAGGAGGAGAAGATGGAGAAGGAGGAAGAAGGTTCTCCACTGAATTCATTTTATATAAAACAAGAGGGAATTCACCATCACAAGGAGAGGAGAGTAGGAGAAGATGGAGGTGAACTTTCAAGGATGCTTGATGCCTGGAAGCAGACTCATTGGGTCAAAGATGACATTAAAGTGAAACCAGGTCCCCTCACTTATTCTAAAGAGTATACTGCAACCAAGAAGGAACTAAATTGCTCAGGGGTATTAGGTAACAGTGTAACCTATGTAGGCCTCTTATTAATTTTAGAGTTATTCCAGCTTTTTTCAATGTTATTTCAATAAATCTATGAGGTATAAAGTCAAGATATGAGTTCTCATGCATACTGCTGTCACTGCCATTAAATACTCCAAATGTCTCAAAAACTAAGACAAAATAAAATGTTTCTTCTCTAAGTTACATTGGCTATGGTGTTTTATTACAGCAAAAGAAAATAACTAATACAATTAGCAATTAAAGTTTACCAAACATTGCATCCTAATGGCTTTTTCTTAAAATAACACTTATTACTCATTCAATAAGAGACCAAATAGAATAGATATTTAATGGTAGCAATGCATTCTAAATGCCAATATAACAAAAAAGCAACAGATAATAGGAAGAGAGCATTAAGTAGATTAATATTATGCATGACTGATTGAAAGAAGCTAAACAAGATACAGGATATTTAGACATCTGTTTCCAAACAGCAGAACAAGACTTAAAATGACAAATTTAATCAAGATCTCCAATTTGAAAAATAAAGGTCTCAAAAATCATTTGTTATTGTAGGCTAGTCCATCCCCCAATGAACACAAGAATAAAATATAGGGTCATGTTGTAGAAGATAAAAGCAAGTCTATGATTATTTTTATAATATTACATATTTGGGTTGGGAGGATAGCTCAGTTTGTAAATTGCTTGCTTTGCAAGCCTGAGGACCTGTTAAGGCTCCAGAATATGAATTCAAAAGAGCCAGACATGGAGATATGTGCTTATAATCCCAATTCTGGGGAGGTACAGATGAACAGCTATCCGTGGCTAAGTGGCACCAGCTCAGACTACCTGTTGAGTTCCAGGCCAGTGAAAGCCTTATCTCAAAAAAATTATTTAAATGTAGATATTCCCTGAGAAATGATACTCAACAATGTCTTCTAGATTTTATATGTATGCACAGACATATGTACATTGATCCACATACATGTACACCCACATGAAATGCAAGCACACACACAAATACTGCTAAGTTAAAATTATATAAGGTGAGTCTAATTTTAAAAAAATTAGGAAAAGCATTTTAGAGTCAGTTCTAAGTTGCATGATTTAATCTGACATAGAGCTTCTTGCTACAAAACTCTGAAAATCTATCATTTTCTGTTAATGCAATATTTATAATTACAAATGGCTAAAGAAACAGAATCTTTGTCTCTTTTGTTATCCAAAGTTGTCAGAGTAACCCTGGTCCTAAAACACTTAGATTGTTAAAACATCTAGGTAACTTTTATTTGCCATCCTAGGGTCCGAGAAGGACAGACACTGCAAACGTCCATACAACAGCAACTACAAATTATATTTGAGGGCAGTCTTGGGTACGTAAGATTCTATCTTAAGCCAGGCGGTGGTGGCGCATGCCTTTAATCCCAGCACTCGGGAGGCAGAGGCAGGCGGATCTCTGTGAGTTCGAGACCAGCCTGGTCTACAAGAGCTAGTTCCAGGACAGGCTCCAAAACCACAGAGAAACCCTGTCTCGAAAAACAAAACAAACAAAAAAAAAAGATAAATATATCTGATTATCCTGATTTACCTATTGTGAAGAGCAAGGAATTTAGTGACTTTATACATAACACTTTTTGACAATTTATGGGAAAATAATGATGCCAACTGGTTGCTTCTAGCATCTCTCAAAAGAATGAGCTCAGAAAGTAAGGGGAACTCTTCCACTTCTAGTAGGAGTGCAAACTTGTACAGTCACTTTGGAAATCAGTATGGTGGTGTCTCAGATAATTGGAAATCAATTTACCTTAATACCCAGCATTACCACTTTTGGCCATATATCCAAAGGATGCTCAATCATATCACAAAGACACTTGCTCAAATATTCTCATAGCAGCAATATTCGTAATAGCCAGAACCTGGAAACAACCTAGATGCACCTCAACTGAAGACTAGATAGAGAAAATATGAGATATATACATAATAAGTATTACTCCACTGTAAAAAACAATGACATCATGAAATTTGCAGGCAAATGGATGAACTAGGAAAAAACATCCTTGAGTGAGGTAACCCAGACCCAGACAGAGAAACGCACTCTGTACTCTAAGTGGATACTAGATGTAAAGTACAGGATAACCATGAGACAATCCACAGCCCCAGAGAAGCCAGGTACTAAGGAGGACCCTAAGAGAGATGCAAAGCTCACCCTGGGAAGGGAAAATAGATGAGACCTCCTGGGTAAATTAGGGGCGCTAGAGGGGAGGGGATGGGAGATGAAAACATGAGAAAACTGGATGGTCCAGTTGGGGAAAGGATGGAGTAGGAGAGAAATGAAAGAGATATATTGATTGAGGGAGCCATTGTGGGGTTAGGAAGAAACCTGGCATTAGGGAAATTCCCCAGGAATCCACATGGATGGCCCCAGCTAAGACTCCTAGCAATAGTGGAGAGGGTGTCTGAACTGGCCTTCTCCTGTACTGAGATTGGTGGCTACTCTAATTGTCACAATAGAACCTTCATCCAGTAATTGATGGAAGCAGATGCAGAGGTTCGCAGCTAAGCAGCGGGCCAAGCTCCTGAGTCCAGTCAAAGAGAGGGAGGAGGGACTATACGAGCAAGGGGGGGTCAAGACCATGATGGGGAAACCCACAGAAACAGCTGTGGTCCATGTGAGAGCTAATGGATTCTAGGCTGACAGCTGGGGAGCCTGAATACGACTCAACTAGGCAACTAGGTTTTCTACATGTGAGTTACAGTTACGTGGCTTGGCCTGTTTCTGGGGCCCCCGGTAGTGGTATGAGGTCCTATTTCTGGTGCATGAGCTGGCTTTTCGGAGCTCAGTCCCTATGGTGGGATGGCTTGATCAGCCTTGATGCAGGGAGGTGAAGGAAAGGAGCTTGGTCCTACCAGAACTTGATGTGCCAGGTTTCATTAACTCCCCATGGGAGGGCTTGCTCTTTCTGAGGGGTGGCTGGAGGGTAGGGGGAGAAAGTTAAGGGAAGCTGGAGGAGGGGAGGGAACTATGGCTAGTATGTAAAATGAAAAAAAAAATGAGCTCCACAATAAAATCAAGCACGGCTATACCACAGGATATATTGACAAAGGAAAAGAATGAACTCGGTGACACAAATGACAGGCTCCAGACATGCGGTCTAAAGGTTTCTAAGAATCTTGAGAGTCACAGAGCTCAGTTGACTAGGAGAAGACTAGGGGCCGGGTTACTGGTGATTCTGCCTACTGTGCAGGCAATACTCAGAGTAGAAAACTGCAGAAGTACAACTCCATTCTGGAAAAGCTACATTAAAGGCAGATGTGAAAGGCCATTGTTGGAATAGCCAGTTCACAGCATGCAAGCCATTCTAATAAATTTCTTTTTAATATACATTTTAACATATATTATATTAATTAGTCAATTCTTTCCTTCTTTCAGTTCTGTTCCTCTAAAGAACCCTGCCTAATAGAAACATCTTTTAAAATTCCTTCTTAAATCATCAAAGTTTCTTTGGGGAAAAAATGTCCATTTCTATTCCTCCACAACTTTTTAAGACCTCCCTTTCTCCATACTGTTCCTCTTTCCTAGTTAGAGTCCTACAGGTCACAACTGGTTTATTACATTTAAAGTAAGATGTGTGGAAGCAGATGCATGAATCCAAGAATTGTGTACTGACAAATCACAGGTGAAAAAGCAACATTGCATAGCAGTAGAAATTATGAAATTCTGAATAATGAGCTATAAATTAATCCATGGAGCAACTAACCAACGGGTTAGATGAAATCAATCGGCAATCCACTAACTAGTTCATGATGTGTCTGCACTGAGGTAGACATTCAGGCTGTGGGAAATGGTCAATACAAAGGGTTAGGAATGAGGAATTACAAAACATGTTGGACATAATTAGTCTCTTCTAAGCATGTAACCATGACAGCATGTTAAGAAATCCTAAGGGAGGTTTTAAATGATGGATATCTTGTTCTGGTTTGGTGTTTTGAGATAGGTTTTCTGTACAGAGACCAGGCTGTGTACAGAATGATTCCATAGTACAGTCAAGCCTTCAACTCAAGAACCCATTGCCTCAGCCAGTCCAGAGCAAATACTTTTAAGACATAAATAATCGTAATCATTTATAAACACTAAGTTTACCAATGATCTCCTATTCAAAAGCTGGGAGGCCCCAACAGGAGAAAACAGGTCTGCGTAAGGGTTTATGAATGGAAAGCAGGGCCCTCTAAGAACAATGCGCTCAATACAGAGTGAAAGCCAAGCAGGCTAGAACCGAGGGTGGAAGTATGCCGTGCTTTGCAGAGAGGTAACACAGTAGATCCAGGTGGAGAACAGAAAAGGCACAACATTACAAGAAGCTTGATTTCAGGTTTACTTCTCACTACTTTCTGGCTGAGCCACCATGAAGAAGTCTTAATTCTATTTAGAAGATCAAAGGAGGGTCGTAGGAAAAAAGAAACTTTTCTTTTTCTTAAGTGATACGACTATTACATGGTGCACGCTCATCATACAGCCCTCTTCTTCTGGGACCACATGATGGCCAAAGCATGCGCTCCAGGAACAATGAGCAGTGCTGAAATAAGAAATACTATTTGCTGAAGCTAACAAAGCCTGCCTGCATGTCCCTACCTCTGAGAAATGGAGGAGACAGAGGTGTCGAGTTACAGGATGAATTATGAGGACTAAGTTTATGAACATAAAAAAAACCTAAAAAGTACCAATGAGTTGCTTTATTGGGGATGGTATGGTTTCTCTCTAATCTCAGTGTCAATAGGAGTCGAGAAGTTATCAGCAGTCAGTATCTGTTTGTTGAATTAGAAATCTTGAAGAAAGGTGTAGAGTTGCAGCTAAGTCTATAGACCAGGTTCCCAATGACAGCAATGGATGTGGCATTTCAGTGGTACAACAAAAGTAGGAAGCAAAGTTCCAGTGAAGCTCTCCACTGTGGTGATTATCAAAGTACCATCTATCTTTTTCCTCTGCATAAAGGTCAAACTCCCATGGTGTTTAATCTTGTGGAGGCTGGGGAGATGATGGCTCAGTGGTTAAGAGCACTGCTATTCTACCAGAGGAACTGAGTTTGGTTCCCAGCATCCACATCCGGGCCTCACAACTGCTCCAGGGGACCCAATACCCTTTCTTGCTTCAACGGGAACTTCTCACTCACATATATATACATACACGCACAAATACACATATATACATGAATTAAAAATAAATGAACAGGGCTGGAGAGATGGCTCAGTGATTAAGAGTGTTTGCTGCTCCATCAGAGAAACTGAGTTTGGTTCCCAGCACCCAGACCAGGTAGTTCCCCCACCACCTCTAATTCCAGCCCCAGGAGTATCTGATGCCTCTTGCCTCCACGGGCACTGCCACCCCCCACACACACACACAGGCACTGCACCCCCCCACACACGGGCACTGCCACCCCCCACACACACAGGCACTGCCACCCCACACACACACACACAGGCACTGCCACCCCCCACACACACACACAGGCACTGCACCCCCCCACACACGGGCACTGCCACCCCCCACACACACAGGCACTGCCACCCCACACACACACACAGGCACTGCCACCCCCCACACACACACAGGCACTGCCACCCCCCACACACACAGGCACTGCACCCCACACACACAGGCACTGCCACCCCACACACACACACAGGCACTGCCACCCCACACACACAGGCACTGCACCCCACACACACAGGCACTGCCACCCCACACACACACACAGGCACTGCCACCCCACACACACAGGCACTGCCACCCCACACACACACACAGGCACTGCCACCCCACACACAGGCACTGCACCCCACACACACAGGCACTGCCACCCCCCACACACAGGCACTGCACCCCACACACACACACAGGCACTGCCACCCCACACACACACACAGGCACTGCCACCCCACACACACAGGCACTGCACCCCCCACACACACAGGCACTGCACCCCACACACAGGCACTGCCACCCCACACACACACAGGCACTGCCACCCCACACACACACACAGGCACTGCCACCCCACACACACACACAGGCACTGCCACCCCACACACACACACAGGCACTGCCACCCCACACACACACACAGGCACTGCCACCCCACACACACAGGCACTGCACCCCCCACACACACAGGCACTGCACCCCACACACAGGCACTGCCACCCCACACACACACAGGCACTGCCACCCCACACACACACACAGGCACTGCACCCCACACACACACACAGGCACTGCCACCCCACACACACAGGCACTGCCACCCCACACACAGGCACTGCACCCCACACACACAGGCACTGCCACCCCACACACACAGGCACTGCCACCCCACACACACACACAGGCACTGCACCCCACACACACACACAGGCACTGCACCCCACACACACAGGCACTGCCACCCCACACACACACACACAGGCACTGCCACCCCCCACACACACACACAGGCACTGCCACCCCCCACACACACAGGCACTGCCACCCCACACACACACAGGCACTGCCACCCCACACACACACACAGGCACTGCCACCCCACACACACACAGGCACTGCACCCCACACACACACAGGCACTGCCACCCCACACACACACAGGCACTGCCACCCCACACACACACAGGCACTGCACCCCACACACACACACAGGCACTGCCACCCCACACACACACAGGCACTGCACCCCACACACACACACAGGCACTGCACCCCACACACACACACAGGCACTGCACCCCACACACACAGGCACTGCACCCCACACACACAGGCACTGCCACCCCACACACAGGCACAGGCACTGCCACCCCACACACACACACAGGCACTGCCACCTCACACACACACACAGGCACTGCCACCCCACACACACACACAGGCACTGCACCCCACACACACAGGCACTGCACCCCACACACACAGGCACTGCCACCCCACACACAGGCACAGGCACTGCCACCCCACACACACACACAGGCACTGCCACCCCACACACACACAGGCACTGCCACCCCACACACACACAGGCACTGCACCCCACACACACACACAGGCACTGCACCCCACACACACACACAGGCACTGCACCCCACACACACACACAGGCACTGCACCCCACACACACAGGCACTGCACCCCACACACACAGGCACTGCCACCCCACACACACACACAGGCACTGCCACCTCACACACACACACAGGCACTGCCACCCCACACACACACACAGGCACTGCCACCCCACACACAGGCACAGGCACTGCCACCCCACACACACACACAGGCACTGCCACCCCACACACAGGCACTGCCACCCCACACACACACAGGCACTGCCACCCCACACACACACAGGCACTGCACCCCACACACACACACAGGCACTGCCACCCCCCACACACACAGGCACTGCCACCCCACACACACACACAGGCACTGCCACCCCACACACAGGCACAGGCACTGCCACCCCACACACAGGCACTGCCACCCCACACACACAGGCACTGCCACCCCACACACACAGGTGCACATTGCCTTACCTGTCACACATACACGTATTTAAAAGTAACTGACGTTTAAAAATAAGTCTTTTAAAAGAAGAACATATAATATGATCAGTAGGATTATATGTTTGCCTTAATTTAGAAGGGGTTGATGACAAACTCTTTAGCCCCAGCAGATCTTTATAAGTTCCAGGCTAGCCAGGGTTACATAGTAAGACCTTATTTCAATAAATACGATAAATAAAAAGACGTCCCAACTCATTAAAACTGCTTTTTTGACAAGGTAAGAATATTCTGGTCTTATCTGAAGGACTTCCAACATCAAATACCAAAGTACAAAACACCTTAGATCAGTCCTTGTTGCCCCAGCACTCAGAGGTGGAGGCAGCTGTGCAATGCAAGACCCATGAGAGCTAACTCCAATACTGACATAGTTTTAAACTGTTGCTGGATTTTTTTTTTAATTACAGAGAACATTCATGTTTTTTTTTTTCCATTCTGTATTCTACCCTATCTCCAACTTTTCAATCCTATCCTACGCCAGTGCCATTGTTTTTCAGAAATTATTGAGACTAGCTTTTGTGAACCGGGAAGCTTGGTAACAGCTGTGTCTGAGAACGCTGATCTACTGCCTAGAAGTGCATTGGCATCTAGAGGCTAGGATGGTGCAGACCCAGAGGCTGGTTATCTTATTTTGAGCTAGCTTCAGCTCCCTAAATAGCCATTCCTAGCCCACCTCGATGTCAGACCAAACACACTGTGACTAAGGAAGGTTCTCAACCTTCCTAACGTTGTGATCCTATAATACAGTTCTTCAAGTTGCAGTGACCCCAAACCACAAAATTATTTCTGTGGCTATTTCTTAACTGTATTTTTGTTGCTGCTGTTACCGTTAAATATTTTTGGTGGTAGAGGTTTTGCCAGAGGGACTCCACCCACATGTTAAGAACCACTGAACTAAGAGATTAAAAACCTTGTGGAGTCTATTAACTGACCAGATCACTAGCTTCCATCAACCCCGAGCTAAGGTTTCATCAGCCAGCCTCTGAGGACTGTACAATTTAACTGCTGATCTTGCCAACAATTTCCTCAACTTAGTACTTTTTTCATTCTGTTACTGAAAAACTTCATGAAACCACTTCCGTAGAAGAACATGGAACCTGTGGTAACCTAGCTCCGTGTTCTCTAGGCCATGATCACTCAAATCTGGCTACAGAAAAACTACTCCCTTTGAGTGGGTGCTGTAGTATATGCGTGTGCATGTGTGTGTACGAGTGTGGGCATGTGTGTATGTGTGTGCACGAGTGTGGGCATGTGTGTGTATGTGTGTGCACGAGTGTGAGCATGTGTGTATGTGTGTGCACGAGTGTGGGCATGTGTGTGTATGTGTGTGCACGAGTGTGGGCATGTGTGTGTATGTGTGTTGGCATGTGTGTGTATGTGTGTGTATGTGTGTGGGCATGTGTGTGTATGTGTGTTGGCATGTGTGTGTATGTGTGTGCACGAGTGTGGGCATGTGTGTGTATGTGTGTGTATGTGTGGGCATGTGTATGTGTGTGTATGTGTGTGGGCATGTGTGTGTATGTGTGTGTATGTGTGTGGGCATGTGTGTGTATGTGTGTTGGCATGTGTGTGTATGTGTGTGCACGAGTGTGGGCATGTGTGTGTATGTGTGTGTATGTGTGGGCATGTGTATGTGTGTGTATGTGTGTGGGCATGTGTGTGTATGTGTGTGTACGAGTGTGGGCATGTGTGTGTATGTGTGTGCACGAGTGTGGGCATGTGTGTGTATGTGTGTGTATGTGTGGGCATGTGTATGTGTGTGTATGTGTGTGGGCATGTGTGTGTATGTGTGTGTACGAGTGTGGGCATGTGTGTGTATGTGTGTGCACGAGTGTGGGCATGTGTGTGTATGTGTGTGTATGTGTGGGCATGTGTATGTGTGTGTATGTGTGTGGGCATGTGTGTGTATGTGTGTGTACGAGTGTGGGCATGTGTGTGTATGTGTGTGCACGAGTGTGGGCATGTGTGTGTATGTGTGTGTATGTGTGGGCATGTGTATGTGTGTGTATGTGTGTGGGCATGTGTGTGTATGTGTGTGTACGAGTGTGGGCATGTGTGTGTATGTGTGTGTATGTGTGGGCATGTGTATGTGTGTGTATGTGTGTGGGCATGTGTGTGTATGTGTGTGCACGAGTGTGGGCATGTGTGTGTATGTGTGTGTATGTGTGGGCATGTGTATGTGTGTGTATGTGTGTGGGCATGTGTGTGTATGTGTGTGCACGAGTGTGGGCATGTGTGTGTATGTGTGTGGGCATGTGTGTGTATGTGTGTGGGCATGTGTGTGTATGTGTGTGGGCATGTGTGTGTATGTGTGTGTATGTGTGTGGGCATGTGTGTGTATGTGTGTGGGCATGTGTGTGTATGTGTGTGGGCGTGTGTGTGTGTGTGCACGAGTGTGGGCATGTGTGTGTATGTGTGTGGGCATGTGTGTGTATGTGTGTGCACGAGTGTGGGCATGTGTGTGTATGTGTGTGCACGAGTGTGGGCATGTGTGTGTATGTGTGTGCACGAGTGTGGGCATGTGTGTGTATGTGTGTGCACGAGTGTGAGCATGTGTGTATGTGTGTGCACGAGTGTGGGCATGTGTGTGTATGTGTGTGCACGAGTGTGGGCATGTGTGTGCACGAGTGTGAGCATGTGTGTATGTGTGTGCACGAGTGTGGGCATGTGTGTGTATGTGTGTGCACGAGTGTGGGCATGTGTGTGTATGTGTGTGCACGAGTGTGGGCATGTGTGTGTATGTGTGTGCACGAGTGTGGGCATGTGTGTGCACGAGTGTGAGCATGTGTGTATGTGTGTGCACGAGTGTGGGCATGTGTGTGTATGTGTGTGCACGAGTGTGGGCATGTGTGTGTATGTGTGTGCACGAGTGTGGGCATGTGTGTGTATGTGTGTGCACGAGTGTGGGCATGTGTGTGTATGTGTGTGGGCATGTGTGGGCATGTGTGTGTATGTGTGTACACGAGTGTGGGCATGTGTGTGTATGTGTGTGGGCATGTGTGTGTATGTGTGTGCACGAGTGTGGGCATGTGTGTGTATGTGTGTGGGCATGTGTGTGTATGTGTGTGGGCATGTGTGTGTATGTGTGTGGGCATGTGTGTGTATGTGTGTGGGCATGTGTGTGTATGTGTGTGTATGTGTGTGGGCATGTGTGTGGGCATGTGTGTGTATGTGTGTGGGCATGTGTGTGTGTGTGCACGAGTGTGGGCATGTGTGTGTATGTGTGTGGGCATGTGTGTGTATGTGTGTGCACGAGTGTGGGCATGTGTGTGTATGTGTGTGGGCATGTGTGTGTATGTGTGTGGGCATGTGTGTGTATGTGTGTGGGCATGTGTGTGTGTGTGTGTGTATGTGTGTGGGCATGTGTGTGTATGTGTGTGGGCATGTGTGTGTATGTGTGTGGGCGTGTGTGTGTGTGTGCACGAGTGTGGGCATGTGTGTGTATGTGTGTGGGCATGTGTGTGTATGTGTGTGCACGAGTGTGGGCATGTGTGTGTATGTGTGTGGGCATGTGTGTGTATGTGTGTGGGCATGTGTGTGTATGTGTGTGGGCATGTGTGTGTATGTGTGTGTATGTGTGTGGGCATGTGTGTGTATGTGTGTGGGCATGTGTGTGTATGTGTGTGGGCGTGTGTGTGTGTGTGCACGAGTGTGGGCATGTGTGTGTATGTGTGTGGGCATGTGTGTGTATGTGTGTGTATGTGTGTGGGCATGTGTGTGTATGTGTGTGGGCATGTGTGTGTATGTGTGTGGGCGTGTGTGTGTGTGTGCACGAGTGTGGGCATGTGTGTGTATGTGTGTGGGCATGTGTGTGTATGTGTGTGCACGAGTGTGGGCATGTGTGTGGGCATGTGTGTGTATGTGTGTGGGCATGTGTGTGTATGTGTGTGCACGAGTGTGGGCATGTGTGTGTATGTGTGTGGGCATGTGTGTGTATGTGTGTGTATGTGTGTGGGCATGTGTGTGTATGTGTGTGGGCATGTGTGTGTATGTGTGTGGGCGTGTGTGTGTGTGTGCACGAGTGTGGGCATGTGTGTGTATGTGTGTGGGCATGTGTGTGTATGTGTGTGCACGAGTGTGGGCATGTGTGTGGGCATGTGTGTGTATGTGTGTGGGCATGTGTGTGTATGTGTGTGGGCATGTGTGTGTATGTGTGTGTATGTGTGTGGGCATGTGTGTGTATGTGTGTGGGCATGTGTGTGTATGTGTGTGGGCGTGTGTGTGTGTGTGCACGAGTGTGGGCATGTGTGTGTATGTGTGTGGGCATGTGTGTGTATGTGTGTGCACGAGTGTGGGCATGTGTGTGTATGTGTGTGCACGAGTGTGGGCATGTGTGTGTATGTGTGTGCACGAGTGTGGGCATGTGTGTGTATGTGTGTGCACGAGTGTGGGCATGTGTGTGTATGTGTGTGCACGAGTGTGGGCATGTGTGTGTATGTGTGTGGGCATGTGTGGGCATGTGTGTGTATGTGTGTACACGAGTGTGGGCATGTGTGTGTATGTGTGTGGGCATGTGTGTGTATGTGTGTGCACGAGTGTGGGCATGTGTGTGTATGTGTGTGGGCATGTGTGTGTATGTGTGTGGGCATGTGTGTGTATGTGTGTGGGCATGTGTGTGTATGTGTGTGGGCATGTGTGTGTATGTGTGTGTATGTGTGTGGGCATGTGTGTGTATGTGTGTGGGCATGTGTGTGTATGTGTGTGGGCATGTGTGTGTGTGCACGAGTGTGGGCATGTGTGTGCATGAGTGTGTATGTGTGTGCACGAGTGTGAGCATGTGTGTGTATGTGTGTGCACGAGTGTGAGCATGTGTGTATGTGTGTGCACGAGTGTGAGCATGTGTGTGTATGTGTGTGCACGAGTGTGAGCATGTGTGTATGTGTGTGCACGAGTGTGAGCATGTGTGCTTGCTCACGTTTTCATAAACTTTGGAGATGACTCTTGATCAAAACTTCAAGAACACAAATCTCCTGTTCTCTTAGAGAAGCACTGACAACATGAAGTTTTAACTTTATACTCAAATCAGGAAATGATAACTGAAGAGCAATGGACCCAGAGGGGTGGCGTCTCCTCTCTTCACTTAGTGTTACAGATTAGCTGAAAATGCAAGACACATTCAATATTCTGACGTTCTGTGGGCAGAGTCTTACAAATCAAGGTGATTGGCATCAGAAATCTGAAAACTCACAAGTATGTCTGGCCAGTGAGTAGTTGGAGCCCCCGCTAGTCAAACCAAACCCTTCAGGAATCTGACTGGAACTCCGAGGTCTGGTCAGCAGTTTCGGTGGCTCAATTTCAGCTCCGAACTCCGCTCCGATCACTCCCAGGAGGACGATAGCAGTGGCCTGCTTCCTTCTTTCTTCGTAAGATGTGGAAATTTTTTTCATTTGTGGGACACTTGATAAGCAACCTGAAAACCAAAATATAGGAATGCAAGTTAAAAGAATATTGAAACAAAAAGTATGTGTGGTCAGAAGAACATTCAAGATTATACACTTCAGAAAGAATAGTTATTTTCAGAAAATGGCACTGGGGCACAAGGTGAGGCAATAAAAAATATGTCACCAAACCAAGAGATGGAAACACTTTGCTAATAGCCCTAACTCTTTAGAGGTTTATTCCTTAAAATATACCCAGACATTTTTTGTTATTTCCCCTTTTCCTACACTGTGTAATTATACCTGTTCATTTCAGATCATATATAGGCTGTTTTTATCGTGAGCCTCCCCCAGTGTTAGAAAATGACTTTGTAACTTCTAAGTCCATGAAAAAAAAATCACATCTCCTTTCTTGCATCTCCTATAAAAACTGCAGTCTTGGATGTTTAAAAATATTTAATACTAAGAAACATTTTCCGAACTATTCTATTACATACATTTCCCCACTTCACGGCAATTTTCTATTTTTAAAGACAGAAGGAATATTTATTAGAAATACTAACAGGTCCTAAAGCAGAAGAAAGAATGTATAAGCTTCACAGCACTCTTAAAGAGAAGAAACATCACTAGTCACTTCGTCTGTGTTTGAAAGGGCCATCATTCTAGACGTCATATTTAACAGTGTGATAACCTAGATCTCGGTGCATTCAATGAAAAATCACCCTTATTCACATACTTAGGGGACATGAGGAGTAAGGGCACATGAGACTGCATCTAGAATCCTCTTCTGTAGTACTGGATGCTTTACTCTTTACTCGGTGGTCTGGCAGAGGAAACAACCTGCTCCCCTCCCCCACGCTCAGCAGGAGCATGCTCCACAACAATAGTTCAAAGGAAAGCTCTATTCCGCAGTTGCACTGATTGTTCTGTCAGCTGACCTCTGCAGAAGGGAATTGCTAACTGCTGCCTTGCTCCTTAGCTGACAAATGAATGATCGCAGCTCCATCTATTTTCACTATGGCTGCCTCTAGCCCAGGTGCTCAGACAGAGAGCCCGGTGTGACATCTTAGATCAAGATGAATTGGCACAAACTCCTGATCCAAGATTGTTTTATACCATTTAATTTAGTTTCTTCCCCTGCTTGGATGAGCACAGCTCTGGTTATGGATTTCTATTCTAATGTACTGAAGCAGGCCCTGAAAGAAGCCGATGAAGCAGCTGCTAGAGCAAGGGACTGCAGGGATACTGATCAATAGGCAAGGCATTGACCCCAGCCGCTCAGCCTCGGCAGCACCAGGCTGGAGGGGGAGGGGCACAGCAGTACACATGGTCAGCTTCCAGGAGGAAATTAAACAAGGGGCACTCAGAGAGTTCCACTCTCACCCTGGCCCCCGCCTTCACTATGTTCCTTCTGTTTAATTGCCTCAATCTTGTCTTAACTCCCACCCCTAGGGAAGGAATTAAGACTTTACACTACTTCAATTTGGTACTTTCTATCAGTCACTTATGCATTTTATCCCTTAACTAATAGTAAGTATTGTAACAAGTGCCCTCTGCTAAATGGCCAAAATACAAAATTTTAATTACATCACTTGGTGTAATTTGAGTTTGGCATGTACCTGGGCTCACAGTAACATTGTCACACTACGGTGCTGAAATTTGATTATGATAAGCACCCAGATGTAAAAAGATAGATCTTTGTAAACAAGGAAATAAAAAAAGAAGAGACAGGAACTGATGAGTGATGGCAGAAGGTGCCAGATGCATCCCTGGAACTGCACTAAAAATAACAGCACGCCCTCATTTCGTTCCTCAGATTTGGAAACGTCTTTCCTTTATTGGCCTGACCTGGATTTTCTGGTAAAAAAGAAATAATGTGCTAATTAGCTGCAATACTGCCCTATAAGTAAAACTGTCAATCAATATGGAAATTTGAAGATATAAAAATAATTCTCTAAAAGTAAGTCTTCCTACAGTTTCATGAAAATCCAGTATTTTTTTTCCCCCACAGAGACATGGCTCCATTTAATCATGCTAACGGGTGACATAGAGATCCATTTTCTTGACAGGACGGTTGATCACCCTATCACAGTAAGAAAATTAATACCTTCAACTAGCTTGTACAGAAAATAGAAGGAACTGAATGGTGAGGGACATAAACGTCTTATATTGAAGTTGCGAACAGAAAGCACATTCTGCATGAACATGATGTTTCCTTAGGATTGGGTTACTCTGAACACAACATGAGGTTTTGATTTTATTAAAACAACCATTTAATTCATAGGGTTTCTGAAAGTACATAATTGTCTTTAGACTTAGCATAATTGAGTTCAGATTTACAGGAAGAGGAATAAACACTTTGCTTACAGCTTAACTAGAGCACAGGTAAAATATTTGAGAAGTTTAAGCTATTAAAAGGGCTGTGAGATATTGATTACTTCATTTAAAAAGCAGTCAGAGAGTGCAACTGAGAGGTCAAGATAAATTTAACAATTTGAAGCACTTTACTAAATAACTCTAAAGATCATGTTAATTGGCTTTGTGCAGTTCTGGGGTAAAATTAATTTTATCCTAGCTTACAATAAAAGGATTAAAAGACATATTAAGTTCTTCAGCTTTAACTGGAATAGGAATCAATGGACTTGAATTAAAGCTAAAGGCGGTTTTATGAGAGATGGACTACCAGCAGATACTTTATATCTGCAATTAGCCATATATTGATAGAAGGTTGTTATTGTATTCGGTATTAAAACCGTAGAGAAGTAGATACCACCAATTTACTACTCTGATAAAAATACTCTAAGAACTCTGTGGTTTGAGCAGAGAAAACTGTTTTTAAGTCATTGATCCTCTGTTTAGGACTGAACATCATAATGCTTTCTTAGTTGACTTTTATCTAAGTAAATTCTAGTTAAAATTAATGAACAATGTGTTTGAATTCAATGGGATTTCCTTTCAAATTGTAAACAATATGCAAAACAAGCTGCACTTCACAAACATATCACTTAGATTTTTAAAGCCAGTACATTAACACTGGGCACAGAACAGCAATTTTTGTCAGAAAACTCTGGTACACAAGAGTCCAAGTGATGCTCATACTAATATGAACATTCATAAATCTGGTATGAATTAAAATGTACTCAAAAGCTCACTTTGAAAATTCAGTAATATCTATTTGTTCATTGTAGATGGATATTAATTTTTTTACTTTTAATAATGTCTTAGAATCACATGCATGAAAATGTGATATCTAATAAAGTAAAAATAATCTGCACTTAATAAGATATATATCACTATATATCTTATCCAAAAAGATCGTTTTATAAAAAGAAGACCATGAGTTATATGATCTACCCATGGCAGCTGATGAAATTATTTTAATTAATTTGGATTAAGCTAGGAACTATTTTCTATTCTGGTTCCTGCGGGCTTATTTTATTTGCAATAAAGTTTATCTTGCTAATATTAGGCTTTAATAGTTAAGAGAAAAATGGTGAACTTTTTCCAATGTCTGTGTGAGGCTAGAATAGTCCTGACATGCCAGCCAAGGCTATGAGTTCCCAGAGCCACAACAGAGTCCTATTTCTGACTAATGAAAGATTCTAAAAATTTCATTTTATCTACTTCTAGTTTCTCAAGCCCGAAGACATTTGAAAACTCTGTGTGACAATATTAGCAAATACTGACCATAAAAAGGATATAAAATGGTACACTGGGTGAACTTGACCTGAAAATGATGCATGACAGTGAATCTGCTATCAAGAGGCTTTCAAATCAGATTTCAAAGCGTGGTCAAATGGTCCTGTGCATGTGCTTTAATCAAAACCATCTTCCTCTTGACTGACTCATATCTTAACTGATGGAGCTGGTGCCTAATGGAATATTAACAATTCATTTTTAATATATGCCCTTTCATCATCATTATATATTGCTAATCAAATTAACACTCTATATGTAGATACTCATATATGTGATTAAATCCCCACACATAAGTATATCACATTCCTAGTGAGGTTTTCAAGATATCATGCCTGAGAGAGCCACAAATATATTTTTGAGACTTTAAATTGTGTAGATCGCATTGTAGAATCGCATGTCAAAACAATGACTCTAAGAAGACTTCCCATCTACGCTATTTCTACCTAAGATTAAATAAATTTTTCTTTATGTGTTTGCTGTTCTTAGGGTTCCTTAAGATGGACAAAATACAACGTCACAAAAAATGTCAAACTTCACAAGATATGAAATAGAAATCTTCCAAATAGGCCTTTAAAAAGCTTTTTAATAATAGATATTAAAATCCTTAAAAGAAGCAAATATTTTAATATTAACTCACCTTTGAAACAATCTAGTTTTAAAGGAACTTATGATCATATTCTGCTAATTAAAATTTAGCTATCTAGTTTACCACTTCTTTCTTGAATATTTCAAAGTTGAATTTATTAAATAAAAAAGCCCTGGTCTATGACAACCCATGGTGAGAAAGGACTTAAAGACTCCAGGTTACTAGTGCTGAATCTGGCTTCGGAGGCTTTTGTGGAGGATCTGAGGAACCTTAGATTGTACATGCTACAATTTAGTTCCTTTTCTGAACCATGAGATTCAGTGAGAGTATTACATGTTATCTTCATTTGCTAGAATAACTTAGAGTGCTCCAGTTTATACAACACATCAAAAATCAGTAACAGTAGGAATATAAAATTTTATGTGAATTATTCCAAGTCATGCACAACTCATCCTGTGCAAATGAAGTAACACATTTTTGAAATGTTCTATATCTTTTCACCCCATTCAGAAAAAGAAAAAACTTAAAAATCAGCTAATTCAAAATAGCTGTCACACAGCACTTGCATCTATTTTCAAACTTTCACGGTATTTTTAAGGAGGTACATGTAGGGTGTGAGCAGCCTAGGAGTGCCTCCCATTGTCTTAAAAACAGTATAGCTGTTTTGTTTTGTGATTTAGCTGTCAACGTGCTCCTCGTCTGCTAGTGGGGTGGAGGGAATGTGCCCCTGCTCACAACGTGGCTTCTGCTTTTGTTGCAGCTGCTGCACCACTCCCCACTCAAAACAACTGAGTAAACAAACGTGCTATTAATTTGTATGCATGCACGATGGCCCCCTGCTGGAACACACTGGGTCCTGCAAATGCCTCTATCTCAGGCCACTCACTTATTAAGCCATTCTGAAGTAATGTCTCTGCAAAAAATGTGTATTATGTGAGTGCATTTAAAAATGCATGAAGGCATTTCCTGCCAAGATGAGATCAAGGAAAAATACCTGGCCATGTTAAAATTACTTTTAAACAATTAGTGTTATCGGTGTCCTGTGCTTATTATTCTGATAATTAGAAACCTTAAACCACTGGTACCTACTGCAGTAGGCGCATGCCAGGAGGCTATGCCCAAGAAAGCTTAACCACTAACAGCAATTTGCCTGCTTTTCCAGCAATTCAGGTCAATGTTTCACTTTCTTCACACAAGTACTAGTACGTTGGTTTCTCTGATCTGTATTATTCTACTTCCCCTTTATTAAGGAAACATCAAAAGGGTAATTGGTTTTCTTGTCTTTACTTTCACTGTAAACAGTCTCACTGTGAAAGACAGAATAAAACAAAAACAAATCATAAGGATTTAAAAACATCGTAAGTGGCTATCATATCTAGGTAATTAATTAAAAACTTGTAGACAATAATCCCAGCAAATGTTCTACTTTCGATTCCACTTACTTTGCAAAATTAAATATATAAGCAAGATTCTTTAAAAGCTTATATTTGAAAAATTGTAGCAATTTTTCTTGAGAAAAGAGAACTTTCAGAAATATGCTTATAAAAATTGTTCAGATTTGAATGCAGCAAACCATTTGTATAGATAATCTTTTCTCATACTTGTAGCTCTAAAACCCCAACTCCTATGATGAGACTCAGTTAAAAACAGAGTAGCATAGAAAAGCTTTGTTTCTGTAACATACTGAAGAGATTTGAAAACAATTCCCTGGATGGTCAGGTGTCTACAGAGATTTTATACCTGTTCATTACAGCACAGTAAAATAAACGGTTACACCTGGATCATTTTTATTCATAAAATGACAAAGCACTTAATGGATTCACATAAAAATTACATCAGTGGCATAAAATTGAGACCAAATGGGACACATGCTTTATACCACCTATGAGGTGTTAGCAAGGACATCTGTTTACATACGAAGTATTTGTAGTACTCTTTTTTTTTAATTACTAGACTTTTATTTCCAATAATGAAACAACGATATGTGACTAGAAGGCCCTGCTGTCAAAAGCTTGTGTGGAGGAAACTGGCATTTCCAAGGACTTTCTGCTGCCTCTGCGGTGGAGAAGTCAACACAGACCTCCCTCCCTCTGCTGCCAGTGCTCAGCAGGGGGAGGAAACAAAGTAAAGGAGAACACACACAACCAGAGGGACAGAGAGGGAGTTAGTAAAAGCTTTAATATACAGTATAATTACTGAGAACTGAATAAGAAAATCAAAGACCAAAAAAAAAAAAAAACCACTTAGGAGAAGTTAAATACAGAAAAAAAAAGGCTGTAAAAAATACAAAAGTCAAAGGCAACTTGGGAATTTTTGAAGAATCATGTTAATATAAATAAGTAGGAGTATAAACACTCGAGTTTCCAGAAAAAGGCCAGCCAAAATGAACAGTGTCCACGCTCACAGTCCAGAGTCACTGACAGAGTACTGACTATCTGATCTTCATGATCACACAAGCTTAGAAAGCCATTCCCTCGTGAGCTAAAGGAATACGCGTGTCGGCAAGTGGTCAGTTCTCATTTTTATCACACGTCTAAGGAGTTTCCGGCAGTATGAAGAACTGGGAAGTTTGACTCTAATACACAGTTACACAACGTTTTCATTTCTAATCTTTTCATATGTGTGAGGTTTCATCATTCTCTAACTGCATGTAGGAGGAAAATGATGTGCTATAAAATTATTGCATGTGGCTTTAATTTAAACTTTTTAAACTGTTTTACACACTCTCATTTTAAGGCATTGCTAATTAGATTATCAAATTCATTTCAGTTGTTATTTGGCATTGTTTTCAAGGACATTTAGTCCACAATTTTTCCTTTATTATCAACCTATGTTATTAACCAGAAGCGTGTACATATATTAAAACTGATTTTCTTCCACGCAGCTGTTATACCTGATTTCCCTTTTTAACTCCATCTACAATGTGGACCAGTTACCAATCTGCGGCCTCTGGGCCTTGATACTTTTCCCAGCCATTCCAAGCACATCTTAACTTGATGATGAGAGACACAGGAAGGGCTGAGTCCTTGAAGTACTGTGACTACAGATGTGGAAATCGGTCGTGTATGAAATAAATACTAACAGAAATGTTTAATGTCTCAACCTATATATGTATATAATGAAAGAAGTACTCAGGTTGATAGACAAGATGCTAGTTTAAAAGCAATCTATTTCTGTTATCGGCAAAAATAACAATTTATAAAAAATTCTTCCTGAGTAGTCATCAGGTGACCTAGGAGTTAAAAAAAAATAAAGAGTTCGCAGATGATCTCTTATCTTAAGCCTATACTATTATAATTCCCATATATAAAAAATTGTAAAATACATAAGAAGTAATGTTGGGAAACACATACCAAAAATAGTTAAACTATTTTTACTGAACTGAGAAACTATTTGGGGAAAAAAAAAAGAGTATCAAGTCAAGAGAAGATAAAAAGTACTGAGACCATGGGTATTAGCATCGTCCGTTCCCACACAAGGACTCAACACAGAGAAAAAGAATCCCAAGAAAGAAGTAAAGGTATAATTACAACTTCTCCAAACATAACTTATTTTTCTGTTAGCAAGAGAAAAGGTGATTTCTCTAATGTTTTATCCAATGTTTTTGATTTTTACAAAATCAATAATAAACACTATTTTCTTATGTAAGAAATCTGATGAATAAAATGAATTCCCCATTTAAAAAACCACTATCAAAGAAATTGAGTCTATCTCTAATTTTTTATAATGGATCTAAACAAATTCTACCTGTATTTAAGGTATATCAAACACCCACTAATGTTGTATTTGTTGTGATAATAAAATTATGAGCACATCACAATTAATTATATCCCAAACCCTTTAATAAAAAGATCAGTGCTATTAAAATTTGTAAAGGAAAGGAGAGAAAAGGAAGACTTAAGGAGGTTCAATGTTTGAGTGACAAGGCGAGGGTACAAAGAGTGGGCATAACCCAGACTGATATCTAGACTCCTCACTGGCCTAAATATTCATGCATAGAAATATTAATATTTAATATCCGAACCCATGTGAATGGGTTCTAATGTTACTGGGTATTTTCAACACTGTATAATTCTAACGTTCCTTATAATAAGTTCCTAAATAATAAGTAAACAAAAATAGTGATAAAAAAACTTAAGATAAATTTTCATCTATTGTACATAATAATGTTAATCTAAAAAATTGGGAAGGATGCTCTATCAAACATTTGAAGTAACTATAATGAGTCTTATATGGAAATTCAAAGGGAATATTATTAAAACACTAAAAATATAGCAAAGTACTTAGCATAAACATCATTACCATCAACAAACCAATGTAAGTGCTTTCACAGAAAGAGACTCAACAAGCCACCTACAGCATCATCACCTGCTACTGAACAAGGGTTTTCAAATACAATAAGGGCCACTAATTTAAAAATATAAATTTAAGTCTTTGTTACTTCTACATAAATCTTCCTGTCAATTGTTTGCTGTTAGAATACATCACATGTTTTCCAAAGTCATACACTAAACTCCAAGTATTGGAAATGATTCATAATCACTTCTGAAGCGCACAAGGTGATGCGAAAGAATTGCTGCGAGTCACCATAAGGGTTAGGACAATCATTTTCTACTGCATAGCAGTGCTATTCTAAGCCGATAGTGTGTTTAAATCCACACCAATGAAATCAATATGGCACTCTTCTATTCAAGGTGAGACCAAATAAACCTGTCTGAAGCTTTGAGAAATAGGCTTTGCAGTATACTTTGAGTGCTAAATGCCTCTCAGTCCAGAGATCTGTCATTAAATAATCATTAGCCATCATTCACTCTTCCTAAAAAGCTTAACATCTAAACTTGTTCAGCATCCTCTAAAGCATTAGTATAGACTAGCAAGTAAGTGCTCATCAGTATGTAGATGCTCCAGTGAGTCTCACACTGTATCCTCTCATCAAAATCCTGCCAAATATTAACACACACTTACTGTAGATTAGCATGCAAAGCTGACAAGTGATTGGTAAAGAGGACTTAATGTAATGATCAGTTTGGGGTGGAAACCAGACACAAACGCAGAAAGCTATAATCAAGTAGTCCCAGATTGTTCTATACATATAAAACCAGTGTCTTTCCTATCATTCAGGATCAAATGTTATTTAGCCCCCAAAAGAAATTAGACCCATCTTAATAGGGAATTTATTGGTCGGTAATCTTGGCTTTGATACTGAGTGTGTTTTTCAACAATGCTTTCTTTATCAGTATAATTATCATCTCAATTTCAATAAATATTCATCTCAGTTCCAGAATAAGTACTTTACCAGACCCATTATTATTATTTTAAATATTATGAAATTGAGAGAAAAAAATCAAGGTACACTTATTTTCTATTACCTAGAAGGTTAAATATATAACACAGAACCGTCTTAATGTCTACTGGTTATTATCTAACGTTATTAGATCATTTAATGGTGAAAATCATTTTCTCATGGTATGACACTAATCTCACCTTCAAGTTGACATTAATGAGAATATCATTTCACTGAGACATGATTTGTCCTTCATTTATAAAGTTCATATAGAAACATATAACCAGATACACTTTCATAACTTATCATTTTCAATTTATTTAATATAGACTTCATAGACCTCATCATAAATGAGAGTCATGGCACTATCTGAATAATAAGTGGATAAAATGTAATATTTTCCCAGGTGTATTTTAGACACTAGATTCAAATAAAAGAGCTCATATTGCTTGTTAGATGCTTCAAACCTCCAAGTATATACTATAGACATAAAACTCCTATTTGAAAATTTTCTAGTATTATAATTATTAGTTTTTATCTATTATTCTCATTTTTCTCTGATATAATCATAATAAGAAGAACCAAAATAAAGTTGCTAAGAAGTAAGTAGAGAATTACTTTGATATCTTGGTAATTATACTACATTGTAATTAACAAAAGATTTATGATTCAAAAAATTAAAGAAAAAAAGCCATTGTCAACCCAAATCATCTTTAGTGGTCCCTCGTCCTAGAATGGCATTAGTGGCAGCACTGAGGATTTTGGAATTCCATTAACACACTCAGAAGTATAAAATAGCCACACTTTTCCTTAGCAGATATACTGAACTGATCAAGGAATGAACTAACAACAAAGTACTAAACAAGTCATTATGAAAAGGAGAAACATTTGGAACATTTGAAGAAACGTAGCAATACTAAAACAACCCACACCACAGGAGAGAACAGTGAGCAGAGATGGCTATACACTGAGCTTCAAACTAGGCTGGGTGACAATAGAAGGCCTTGTCTCTAAAAGTCAAAGTAAATTAAAGAATTTGTACTGGTAAACCTCACTAATCACAGACTCAAAACTTACACCACCTGTCCTAAATTTCAAGGAATATTTTATGAGTATACTTATTTTAAGTTATTCCAAGTGATAATGATTTTTAGCCTATTCTCTAAATATTATTAACATCAGTGAAGAGAATTCCATTTGCTCTCTTTAAAAATGCAACTGATTTTTATATACTGAACAACTACACTATAAAAAAATAAAAATGCTGTTTTCAAAAGAATTCATGCCTTTACAAATATGTTAGATTAACTACAATTCAAATATTTATTGGTACAGACAACAACAGTGAATCTGCCTTAGTGATTATGTAAAACTAAAGTAAGGTAAAAAAAGATAGAAGCGCTTACCACAAGCATACTTAAATGTCAGAATTCAAAGCATATCAAAAATCTCAAAACTTGAAATATGAATGTGACTTACAAAACATCTTCGATACTTGTTATATGAAGAATTTAATTTTTTAATGATTAACTTAGTATCTGATCAATTTAAAAATAGAAATAAACATTCAATAGAAATAGATTCAATAATCATAAAATACGCTTTATGTAAAGGTATTGAAAGTCTACTAAAATCTAATGATTATTAGAGTACGTTACACCTGGGGCTACTAAGCATTTTTATCCTAGTCAAATGTTGAAATTGATCAAATTTAATATTAGTAAGAGGTAGCAATAGTATATTACTCATTTTTCTTTAAAATGTTTTCAAAACTCCTCAACCTGAGGACTTTGCTATTTTTTCTAAAGTGGCCAGTCAAAACTCCAGAAGGTTCCTGAAAAATGCCACCAGAGGCGAGAGGCCAGTATCATATATATATTTTTTTAATGAAAGCACAAATAAGAAACAGAATTACGGCAGCCCCACATCTCGCGGAAGCTCGATACTTGACTGCTCGGCTGCTGGAGCAGCTCCAGAGAGAGTTAACCTGGTGTGATAAAAGACTCGACAAAGCAATTCTGACTGTGCAGCAATGCTAAGTTGTGGACTAATACACGAACAGGAGGCCCAATCACTGTCTTTCACCATGCACAATTTACACATGGCTTTATCAATAGCCTGAGTGCTGAATACAGAACACACTCTATTTGGCTTTCAGTCAATTAAGCTTTAAGCTGTCAGCAAACAAGACTTTTAAGTTAATTTTGAATCACCACGAATCAAGTTGAAGGTTGTAAAAGGGCGGCTCACACGCTGGCATGAAAAAAGGCAGTTTAATTGCCTCTGAATAGCTATTACATGCTGCAATTGGCCTATTGAATCTTAGATGATCTATTTATCAAAGTACAACTATCAAAGATTAGTAAAACGGCAAATAATATACCTTGCATAAGAATCTGATATATTTGCAATAGTATTAAAAAATGAATATTTTAAAGAATATTTAACTTTTAGTGTAAAAATTTTGAGAAATGGGAAACCAGAAAAACAAAAGCTGGTAACAGAGAAAAGAATAAAATATTTCTAAGAAAATTAATACATATTTTAAAAGATATTTTGTACCATACAATATTTTAATGCAAAATGTAATGATTTAGAATACATGTGCTCCTTTATAAATGTTCAAGTTACAAATGTGTGAGAAATTAAAACGATAAAAAAGAAATTAAAAATTTGAATTAGGTTGAAGATTTTAAAATGTCTTAGTTTTGAATTTTTTATATTATATACGTTGACTGTGGAAAAGCAAAGAACAAAGACATCATTTTAATACCTTTAGAGGAAGATTAAGGATTTCTTAGAAGAATTAAAGAAATTTTTATAATACGGCACATCATCTCTTTAAGACTATGATTGGTTACAAAAGTAATCAGCTTTTTTCCTGGAATTAGTCATTTCAATTTCATGTACTCTGGATTATTATTACAGGGTTGCTCATGAGTGTTTGGTGTGTATATTGATTTTCTTTTATTTGAGGAGAGCAGTGAAGCATTAGGTCAGTGGGGGAGGAGGGGAATGGTTAGCTTTTGTAAACTGATGTAAATATAGATCAAATTTAGGGATGATAATTTTGCATTGGTGGAGACACACTACTTCTTTTGTATATTCTGAATGATTTTTACATTTTAATATCTCAATAGCTGAACTCCTTAAACTGTGCACTCATGGTTACATAGGGAAATCATAGGGAGATTAATGTCCTCAAAGTACTAATGACTTTAAGAATTTAAACAAACAGGTTCGCTTTACTGAATGAACCCACCCTGTGTTCTAGTCAAGAGGGTGTGTTGCTTGGGAAGGAGAACCATCCTCATTGCAGGAACTGCACGAACTTAGGGGCTACGACTCACACTGCCTCATCCTTCCTTTTCCAGGCCATCATAAAACATTGTACCTACATTTCTCTTCACAAAATACAATCATTTACCAGTCGCTTATCAAAAAGCAATGCTACTAAAACAATAAAGAGGAAGGCATCAAAGCAGACAGTGCTTATCTGACTTGTAAAGAAAACACAAAGGGAAGAAACAAATTCAAAGTCAGAGCCAGAGTAGTCAGGGTCAGGTAGATACTACATGGAAAAGAGGTGTTCTTTTCATCACTAAGAAATGTTAATAAAGACATCTTTAACTAAAATGACCATAAACATTCATTGCCTATCTCCTCTCATATTTCTTCATTTATATATTTCACGGAGGACACAGGTAATACCAACTTCACTCATACAAGCAAATATAACAGAAGAGGAAATAAGGCAGATATTAGCCTCTCCCTGTACTGACTCAAGGAAAGAATGCACACATGGCAACAAAGACAAAACTATACAAATATAGATGACAATAGGAAAGCAGACTAGAAAGCACAGCAGAAAACAGCTTTAGATAGAGGGACAAGATACAAATCCTGAGACATAATGGTTGAATGTGTTTCTTACTCTCACTGGTGGTAAGTGAAGGAGCCAAGGTATACACCTGATATTTGTAGTTTTCGATACTTTAAATTATCATCTTAAAGAATTAACAATAGGATCATATGAAAAGTTTTGCAATGCTTTTGGAGCTTAAAGGTTGTATTGTTTCTATTTCTATCACTGTGACAACTAAGAAATTAAGGAAGGAAGAATTGCTTTGGGATCACGGTTTTTATCCATGCCGTCTGGCCCCATTGTTAAGACCTGTGGTAAGGTAGAACATTATGGCGATGGGATCAGATCAGTCAGGGAGCACTGAGAAAGAACAAGCCTGTGCTTCAGGGTCTCCTCCTCCTCCTTCCACTTTTGTTTTATCCAGGCAAACATAAGCAAGTAGGTATTCTTTAGTCACTGTCCCCTAATAGCACTAATATCTGGAAACGCACTCAAAGATTACCCATAAATGTCTTCTACTAATCTCCTCTACATGCCTGGCTAATTTGATAAGAATAACTATCAGAAAAAAGTAACTCCAGCTTATACTATCCAAAGGCAGAGATCAAGAAGAAGTAAAAGAGGATCTTTGTGAATGGCAGATTAATGAAACTGACCTATAAACACAACAAAAAAACAGGTGAAGTCTTCAAAACCACACAGTGATTATTAGAACGATAAACTCAACAACTGTTCATTGGAGAGAATTGAGGCATAAAATTCAATAGCTTGGAGCAAGGGGACCAGCAGCAAAAATGGAAACAAGAGAGTTCATTAAAACCACTGTTTTGTGTTTATTATTTTATCTTATTTATTGGTGTGTATGTGTGTACACTCCCAGGCATACAAACGTGGAAGCCAGAGGAAGATAAGAGATACATTCCTCTATTTTTTTCCAACACATTTTTTGTTTGTTTTTAAACAGAGTCTCTCACTGAACTGAAGTTTCATGTTTTACCTATGTTTGCTGGCCAGCAAGCTCCCAGCATTTCCCTGTTTTTATCTCCTCCAGCCCCAAGGCTTACATGTAGTCATGTCTGTTTTTGTTTTGTTTTGTTCTGTTTGGGTTAGTTTTAGTTTGTTTTTGATATAAGTGCTAAGGAATGAAACTCAAGTTCTCATGTGTTCACAAGTGCTCTCACTCACTGGTCTGTCTCCCCAGCCACTATGTCTGTGTTTAAAGCAAAAGACACCAAAAAGGGAGAAGAATCAACCACACCATTAAGGGTTCATATCTGGGAAAATGAGTCATTGATAAAATGAAGATCAGATAAATATGACTGAATTTAAACACCCTTGGGACTCAGAAACTAAAAAGGCTGAGAAGTAGTCAGGGGGCGGGGAGGGCAGGCTCAGAGCAATGAGAGGAGGTAGGAAATAATTTCTGGCCAGATGACAAGTCACACTACAAGACAGGATAAATATACAATGGATTGGAGAAGATGGAAGAGAACTGTGAAAAAGAGGACCGGGAAAGCCTAATTGCATACCAAGCACTGCGGAGCAAAATGGAGGAAGAGAAGGCTCCACCTTTCTTCTTTCATCTGGCAAACTGACACAGGTCACAGTTCAAATGTCAGGTTACCACTGGAGAGATGGCTCCGTTGATAAAATGTTTGCTGGCCAAGCATGAAGACCAGAGTTTGAACCCCAGAAGGCATGTGAAAGGCCAGGCTTAGCAGTGCATGCATGTAATCCTGGCGCTGGGGAGAAAGAGGTCAGTCAGCCTAGCCTAATGACCAAGCCCCATGGTCCAGTAAGAAGCCCTGTGTCTAAAATAACAGTTGCTCAAGGAACAACATCTGAGGTGGATCTACAGGCACACCTGCATAGTGTACATACACCCCCCTACAGAAACATAAATGTGCGCGCACACACACACACATACACACACAACACAGTAAAATGTCAAGTCTGTTCCCACGCTGCTTAGTGTCCTTCAGAAGTAGGCACAGTCTGTTCTTGTGATTTGCTACTGCACATCTTTCCCCCGTCACTCTTTGAGCGTAAGCCAGAGTACTGCAAGGTAAGCGTGGGCATGCACACATGCACATACAGGTATGAGTATATATAATTTCACACAACCAGTGTGTACGTGTGTGTGTGTACATGTGAGTGTGCAAAGTTAATGTTGCCAATATGTTCTGTGTTCTGAGTGAGAAACACTAAATCAGAAACCACTATTTAGTATTTCCTTCCCTCTGTAGTATAAAAAAAAACCACAGTAAACAAAAACAAAACTCACCACCACCACCAACAAAAGGAGTCTTACAGGAAAATAATTACTTTGGAATTATATTGAGCCAATACAGAACTTAAGCATTATGGGCCACATGACCCATAGAATTTACATCTCATTTCTCTTGAGAGATTTGGTGCATTCTCACCAGCTCCCCAGTGCTACCTTCCACTAACAGAGAGAAAACCAGAGCTCTCCCACATGCTATAACAGACCTGCCTGCCTGGCTGGGAAATCAACTGTATATAGGAAGTGTACATTAGGTTAGCTGTGTACTCAGATGAGGCCAACTTCCTATAAATATACTCATGGAGACGGGAGTCAGGAAAGAAAACAGCATGAAGCTCATGCACCAGTCTAGTTTCCCTTAAAGAAATTTTATGAAGCTGTGAAAACTACTCAGTGCTCCCCTTCTGTAGCAAGTTAGAAGTCTAAGAATCTCTAGGAAAATAATCAAGGTAGTCACACTATAACAAGTCTTTTACGTCAAAGGTATTTCATTCTTATTTGAATTCATGATGGGAAAGTTACAGGCTCCTTAAAGTAGAAAGTTGAGGTAGCCCAAACAGACACGACCACCTGGGAGACAGAGCTCAGAATGCTGGACGTGCTGATGGCCCAGAGTCAGTCTGGGAACCTTAAGAACTGTTGGAGATTAATGTGGCCTTTCCACCCCACCTGTACTTTTCTTAGAGGGGATTTATCCTGAGAGTCCCTAGCTTCCTGGCTCACTCTGCCCAGAGTGCTCCCTGGAGTTACAATAGTGACTTTTCTGATGGATAAGGAAGGACAGGACAGGAATTTGTCATGAGCAGTTTACCCCCACCCCCACGCCCTGCTCAAGACGCATTTACTTGCAAAGAACAGCACTGCTCCCAAAGTCATACATTTCCAGAAGCAGGTGCACAGGGAAAGGCAGTGGTTTCCAGCAAAGCCTGTGATGAATTATTAATTTGACTGTACAATATATTATTGGAAGAACAAAGCTCTAAGAATAAGCAAGACATCTCTGAAGAGGAAAACAACAACAAAGAAAGAAAAACATGTTCTACAGAGTATGAACACTGATTGTAAGCTATAGTAATAAAAACAGCGTAGTCAGTACTGCAAAAGAGATATATAGAAATACAATAAAATAAGGAGAAAAACAAACAACAGCAATAAAACCAGAGTTCACACACACACTCATTGAAAACAATGTTTTTTGGTGGAGTTTTGTTTTTGTTTTTTGCTGTGTAAAATGAATCTATCACAAACAAAATCAACTATGAGCAAATTACTAACTTCTATGACTGTGGTCAAGCATTAACTTTTGAAGGAAAGTATAAATGATGGTATAAAGACTTTCTTGAGATCATAAAAGCACAAACCATGATAGGAGACATGATAAGATGACAACATAAAAGTTAAAACTTCTTTTCATAAAAATACATTAAAGAAAATTAAAGCCGGGCGGTGGTGGCGCACGCCTTTAATCCCAGCACTCAGGAGGCAGAGGCAGGCGGATCTCTGTGAGTTCGAGACCAGCCTAGTCTACAAGAGCTAGTTCCAGGACAGGCTCCAAAACTGCAGAGAAACCCTGTCTCAAAAAACCAAAAAAAAAAAAAAATTAAAATGCAAGGTACAGAGTGAAAGAAGCATTTAATGACTGATAAATTTCCAAGTGTACAAAGATCTTTTGCAGTTTAAAATGACAAACACCACAATGGAGAAATTGAAAAACCACCCTACACACACGCGCGCGCGCGCCAAAAACCCTAAAAAAAAGTTTTGAACATGCCTTTTACAAAAGAAGACAGACATACATTCAAACTCTTATACAGCTAAGAGTACATCCCTCCCCCATGAATTCATCAACTTTTCTATCTGAAAAGAGTGTTTTGTTTTAAGACAGGATATGGCTATGTTGTTCCTGAGCTCATAAAATTTTCCTGCCTCCACCTCCCCCAAAATGGATTTATGGTGCAAGCCATTATGCTTACTTCAATAGGAAACACTTTAAAAGAGCACGTGAAACTACATAATCTTATACACTGTGTGCATAAACTAAGCAACTCCAGTCTTAGGTATACAGTCAGAAGGAAAACTATATTTAAGTAGATAGATGATATGAGTAACATGTTCATAGCACTGAGATGTTTAATGTAGGGAAAATTCTAACAACCAAAATGCCTATTGCTAAAATAAAGAACAGACTTTAACTTATATAAATCATTGTACTACACATTTAAGTATAAAAATGATCTCTGATAGTTTACAAATGTTGTATCACCTTACAAAAATAAAACAAGACTAATGATAATATTGTTTAAGCATACTTATAGATGACTACTGGAGAGAGAAAAAGCAACTGTGATCTTATTAAAATAAATGTTTTCCTGTGAAAATGACTGTCAATAACAGGAACCAAAGCTATAGCCCAGACCACTTCAATATCTATGGAAATAAGTCTACTTGTTCAATTTTCTCAAATAAGCCAGGGGAGTGTCTGTCATCTCCTCAGGAAGCTGAAGCAGGGGAAATGCTTGAACACAGGAGCTCAAGGGTGCATGTGATATTTCCAGATCCACTGTAGAACAAATGGGGGAGAAGAGAAAAGAGAAAAAAGGAGGAAGGTCCTTAAACAAGAAAAAGGCATTATCTAATTTAAGCTATTTTTGTGAGTAAAAGACAAGGAGAAAAATATACCTATATAGTATTATGTTGTGGCTTAAAATATGTTAAACTCCAAAGGTGTATCAAGGGACCCTAACTGGTGACCATGAAAGTTACTGGAGAATTATTCCAAAGAATCCTAATTAAAGATTATCTTTCCAGAGAAACTGAATAGTCATACATCCTGACATTTTCTATACTGTCACAAGGGTTTGGGGACAACATCAAGCCTCAAGTTCAGAATTCTTCAACAAAGAGAATGCTACACCCCATATAAACCTGTTTGCTGAACAGTAATAGGCCAAAAACATAGCTTAAGATACAGAGATGTCTGGGCCTGGGGAGACAGCTCAATAGTTACGAGGACGTTCTTAACCAGGGTTAAGACTGCCAGCCGGGGAGTCTGGGTTTGACTCCCAGCCCTCACGTCAGGCAGATCATAACTGTCTGCAACTCCACTCAAAGGGCATCTCATAATCTGAATCTGACACCTCTGATCTGACCCATCTGGATCTGACATCTCTGGATTAGACACATCTGGATCCGACACCTCTGGACCTGACACCTCTGGATCCGATACCTCGGTCTACAACAGGTAAAAATGCTCATGTGCATATACCCAAGGGCAGACATACACAATATATAATTAAAACTAATAAAAATAAATTAAAAGGGAGATGAACAAATAAGTAGATAATTAGGGATATAATTAATCTATTAAGCTGGAGACAATCAAATGGTGAGAGGATTGCTTGGGAGGGTGCTGTTGGGCCAGATGGGAAATTCTTTACAGAAAGCATTTAAGACTTGAGTGTTATATGAGTAGAAGACAGGAGAGGTTTGAATAGGAAGATTCCATGAAGAGAATTATGTAAACAATTATGCAAAAAAAGAATGAAAAACTAACATATTTAGGTACTTAACAGGAAAGAAAGGAAAAGGGTTAAGAAAGGAAGCCATGGAGCATGAGAGTTATTTAATGACGGTCACAGAAACCACTCAAAGAAACATCTATGACAAACTTTACGTCAAAGACACACAGGACTCGTTGACACACCAAAGCACCAGAGTAAAGAACATGACTTCTGTCTTATTTGTAAAGATCCTTCTCACAGCAGAGAGGATTGGAAAGTGGTATGTCTCCATTGTTAACAGTGAATACCAAAGTTGTTGATGTGGGTGGACTGCAAGAGTGGACAGTAAGATTTAAGAGAGATGACTGACTAGATTGTTAACTGGATTTGGGAGCAGTGAGGAAGCAGCAATAGGCCACAGACAATTCTTAGGTTTCTAACTTGAACATATGGTAAATGAAAATATGTACCACAAGTCAAGGACATACGTCAAAGAAGTTGTTCAGGTATTAGAATTGATTAAACTTTGAAATGTTATATATTAAGATAATCTGTTTATAAATGGCCAATAAGCAACTGGCCATCCCACAAATAGTTTCCATTTTCTCTGGACTATAAAAAGATTCACTGCCATGGGTAGCAAATGACGACCGTCCTCTTCATATGACTTTTACTAAGAAAATAAGAAAGTAAACAAATAAGTGTAGATCATTATAGATTTTGGAAACAAAGTAAGATGTGGTATAGAAAGTGACTTCAGTGAAGGGTTCACTTCTGATTGGACCACTTGGGAAAATCACTGGTGAGACCTAAGGCATCAGCTGGACTTATTGAAGTTTGGGGAAAGAGAAAACTATATGCCAATTTCCCCAACAACCCTGAATTGTTCATAAACAAATAAGCGCTAAAGTAGTTGGCGTAAGAGAATTAACAAGAGAAGATAGCAGTGAGCAGACCTCGTGAGAAGAGTGAGGAATTCGAATCTAAGACTCCAATGGAACAGTCATTGGAACTGAAACAAGAGCGGCATTTTAAAAAGATCACTCGGTGTAGAAAATGGTTCACTGGGAGACATGAGCAGAAATTAGGACGAGAAAACTGAAGTCATTAGAAACGGAAGTGGTGTTAGGTAAGCTGATAACAATGGGTTTAAAGAGAGACGGAAAAGAGGGCTTGGAAATTTCTTTCAAAGCAGGAAAAGACAATAGGGGTTGATAAACAAGAGCTATGCTGGATATTCATTGATAAGTGGTTGAAGATGAGGACATTTAAAAAGTACCCCGGACCAAATCCCTCAGAATGATGAGTTTTAAGGAAATAAGGACCTGAGGTTTGAAAGATGCTCAGTGGTTAAAGGCTTATTCTCTTCTTCAGAGGATCCACACCCACTTGTGACTTCAGCTCCAGGGCAAAAGATGTCTTCTTTTAGCCTCTGGGGGCATAGGTGCTCAAGTGTGCTTATCCACCCCTACCCATAAACCCTCCATTTCCACACACAAGCACATAATTTTTAAAATTAAAGTTCAATTAAAAGTAAGAAATAATATAAAAAGAGAAGGCTCTAATAGGAACAGAGTAGGACACGAAAATCATAATAACCATGTCCTGGGAATAAAGGAAATTCTCCTCAGAAAGCAGTCAACAGGGTCAAGAATAAGAAATTCCTATCTGTCCACTAAGCTGAATAATGCTAAACTCAGTGCCCCAGTGATCAGGTTAAGGATTCGTGTACTGGAATGTTTGGCAGAAGGTCAGTTCACAGAGCGTTTGAAGGAATGGATAACTAATGAGAAAGCATATGCCTGGTTGGGAAAGAAAAGAATTTCTTAAAAAGGATTCATTGTACTTGGAGAAGACATCGCAATTTCAAAACTTGGAAAAGAGATATGAGACAAAGCTAAGAAACAAGCAAGATGCAAAAGAGAATATTTAATTATCCAGCAACCAATAGGAAACATGAAGATAACATCTGAGGGATGTTAGTGTACACAACTTATTTTGCAGGTCAATATCAATCGCTTCATATCTATTTGTGTGCCATATTCTCTTCAGCTTTTCAGACAGTACCTGGAACAAACTAGATTTTAGAAAGTATGTAGGAAAAGAGCAGTAAAAATCCAACAATTACTGCCCTTTATTAACATGAGTTATTGCAAAGTCAGTTTGGATGAGTCTTCGAAAAGTAAAACAGAAGATGACAAAAAAAAAGTTTGAACAGTAAACACTAGAAGCCACTTATATTGGGTACTGTATAGCCAGGCTGCTGAATATACACTTACCTAAAGTAGGTAGAAATCTTGCTAGTAATGGTATTATTATGTTCATATTCTGTCGGTGGGCATTCAAAAATGCTGAGAAAAACTATATCCCACTTCTTCATCCTGTTTGGTCCTCACACTAATCTATCTCAGTTCAGTTAGCCCAGCCAGTTCACACAGTACAGGCACTTATGAATCCCTGGATTATATACCCCCTTTCTGCTTAAAACAGGCCAAACAATCTGAATGAAAACCTAAGAAATTCTTTCAGAAATAAAGAGGTAAAAGGCAGAGGTTTAATGACATGTTCCTATGTTGACTGCGTTTTCATTTCTTTAGAATGAATTCAGACAAGCCCAGAGTTTTCTTCTGTATATAATCATCATAGCACAGCTTTTAAAATGTCCTTGTTTCTGTACATAATTCTATGTTATAACATGAAAATATTAAATAATCTCAGCATCTTGTCTGAATAAAACCAGACCTTTTTTCCTCTACTTTTTTATTGTTATATCAGTCCTAGACTAGTCACACGCCAATCTTTAATGTCTTTAATTTTTACAACCAAACAAAACTGTTCACTTGAATATTACTACCTTTGTTGGATGAATTTCATCTCAAATTTTCATTTTTCAAATAAAAAATCAAAATCCTCAATATGTAAAGTAGTCCTCTAGTTAATTTTTCACTGTGTTTCTCCTGAGTCCACTCAAAATAATTTGATAATATGGCATTTTAATACACTCATCAAAATTAGAGGCTATACTACTTGTTTCAAATTTTATAATAGCAAGTGTTAAACAGATTCAGCTTGTGACATTTTTACTTAAATCTGTTGGTGATTAGAGCTGATGAGAAACATTAATAAATCCAGTAACATTTTCTACACAGCTATTTTGAAATGTCAGTTATTGCTAATCAATGGACTTCTTTTCTGACTGATCAAATGACTCACAACACAGTTACAATGACTGATTTTTAGATCTCTTCACAGGTTATAGCCACAGAAGCCTTGATCCAAATAGTGACTAGCTCTGTGGATTCACATCTCTCCAAAGGGACAGGGGCAACTGTATTAATGGTAATAGTTCCATTTGTATTTCAAAAGCAAATGATTAAATGTGATCTCCTGTTTAGTTAACATCTTCAAATTAATTTACTTCTTAACTGCACTAACATCTGGTATTCAACCATGTTGCTCAAATAGTATCAACTCAAGGACAAGCTGTTTGTGTTATGACAGATGTCAATTGGTCAGTGAACCACAAATTTACTCTTAGATATAAAATTCTCAGAAAGTTTGGTGACTGCTGTGGTTAAAATCTAACAATGGGAAAAATACTGAACACAATATTAGGAATTATAACACTGTTAAAACCCCAGTTAAAATAGTCCCAATAAAAAGGCTATCATTTTAATTGGAAATTATATGCCAATAAAAGAATTCACACAGACAAACATGCTAAACCAATCCTCCAGAAGTGTTAGTTGAAAGGCTCCTTTCAAAAGATGGAAATTGTTACAAAGCATCAATTGCTTAAACTACAATGAGTCTTTCTGCTCCGACTGCTGCTCATATTATCCTCTTCACTCATGACTTTATGGGGAACATGACAAGAGTTACAGAAAGAATATTTTTATTTTAGCATTTGAAGGGGCTTCAGATTTCAAAAGACCACATACATATGTGGTTGTTTTTATACAATAGCTCCTGCTGGATATGGTGGATGGTTTCTCAAGGGGTAATTAAACGCAAATTAAAAGGTTCTTTGATCTCCATATGACTGGCTGGTGAGAGACTCACACTGCAAAATGTGTAGTGACAGGGTTTGCCCTAACCCTCTAAAATGAGACCCAGCAGGAGCCCTGTCCAGCGGCTGACTCATGGGGCCCAGCACTTCCCAACAGTGGGGAAGGCTGGTTGGCTGGGAGTGGCAGATGGTCTCATTTGTTGTGTGTCTTCACCCTTCACTTACACTGAGGTGAACCCTGCCACAGGTGAGAAGGGAGCACTATGTCTGCACCTGCCACTTGTACATCAGAAAGAACCAACGCTAGCTCACAAAGAATGTGGAGGGAAAAAGAATCTGTTCGGTTGGCTTAGTCTCTAAACAGTGTTCTAAGCAGACTGGGGCCACTTGGTTTATAAATATCAATGCTTTCCAACTAGCTTTCATATCTCCTACTCCTTAATTTTCCTTAACATTAAGCTCATTAATCTTTTAAAGCATCTCGCTAAAAAGTAGTTTCAGAAAGTATAAAGCATATTTATAAATGTGTATGCTCCTCCACTCGCTTGAAGAAATGGTATGAAAAGAATCAAGAGCAAGTATCTGAAAACCTAATAGAATTG